>NC_038043.1:28263276-28370360 GCF_002211085.1 Panicum hallii | reverse complement strand
TCAGCGCAGGCTAAATAATGCAATGAGGGAGGTCGTTAAGAAAGAGGTTCTCAAGATTTTCTGATAGGAGGTTGAATCCCGATCTTCCGAGAGGTACGGTAAACTTGATTGGTGGAGAACTCGACGTTGATGATCCAAGGCTCTGAACGAACAGAACCCCGCAATCACTACACCACTGCTCCGTTGGTTATCACCCGTGTCACACAAATAATCTCGCCATGAAGGCTTATCCCTGCAAGCGCAATCAAGAAAACAAGCAAGAATAGGAGAGGAAATCAAACAGACTTGATTACGAGGTGGAATCTCACAAACCGATGAACGGCGACACTGTTCGAGGACAGATTGAATCTAAGCAAAACCCAAACCCTAAAATGGCGATGGCTACTGAATAAAGAGAGTTAGGGATGTGCAAGTCCCCTGGATGCAACCCTAACGGGCTTCAACACGGTACACGGTACACGGGCCAACGGCCCCACAGACTGTGACACAGCACCCTGATAGATTCTGGATGCCCACTTATGTCGCTAATTTCCGTCGACTCAGAAGTAATTTTGAGGTGGGATTGGTGCCATTGGAAGCTCTATAAAATTCTGGTTCCAACCATATATAGAATGCACAAATCCGACTCCGTATGTGGCCAGGGCGTCTATTTTCGTAAAGTAAGGTTCTGAAATCCGATGTGGAGTCGAAGTCGAGTTGGACATGGACTCCTCCTTGGTGTGGACGTCCTAGCTCCTCCTCCTTGAGTCCTTGGCCTTCTCCAAGTCCTTGCTGGTCCTCTTCATTGTTCCTAATCAATAACACATGCATGGAACCCAGCGTAAGTTTTGAAAAACAATTGACAAGGTTAGAAACATACCTGGAGATCCAACTGTCGCGCATATGCTCTAGTGATCGGTCCTTGCATTGTATGCAAAGGAGAGATGTCCTCATCATTTTCCACATTGGGATAATCTATCCCATGATAAGAGGTTGAGTCCCGATCTTCTGAGAGGTACAGTAACTTGATCGGTGGAGAACTCGACGTTGATGATCCAAGGCTCCGAACGAACAGAACCTCACAATCACTACACCACTGCTCCGTTGGTTATCACCCGTGTCATACGAATAACCTCACCACGAAGGCTTATCTCTACAAGTGCAATCAAGAACACAAGCAAGAACAGGAGATGGAAGCAAATAACTTGATTACGAGATGGGGTCTCACAAACCGATGACGGCGACACTGTTCAGAGACAGATTGAATCTAAGCAAAACCCAAACCCAAAAGTCACGACGGCTACTAAATAAAAAGGAGTTAGGAGCGTGCAAGTCCCTGGACGCAACCCTAACATCTCCAACACGATACACGGCCAGCAGCCCAAAAGATGGTGATGCAGCACCTGACAGATTCTGGATGACCACTTGTTTCCAAGATTCCCGTCGACTCAGAAGGAATTTTAAGGTGAGACTGGTGCCTTTGAAGCCTTATGAAACTCTGATTAGCACATATATAGAACATCCAAATCCGACTCTGTATGTGGCCAGGGCGTCAATTTTGGTGAAGTCAGGTCTGGAATCCGAGTGGAGTTGAAGTCGAGTTGGACATGGACTCCTCCTTGGTGTGGATGTCCTAGCTCCTCCTCCTTGACTCCTTGGCCTTCTTCAAGTCCTTGCTGGTCCTCTCCATTGTTCCTAATCAATAAAACATGCGTGGAACCAAGCATAAGTTCTGAAAAACAATTGACAAGGTTAGAACATACCTAGAAATCCAACTGTCGCGCACGTGCTCTATTGATCGGTCCTTGCATTGTATGCAAAGGAGAGATATCCTCATCTCCCCCTCTTGAATTGGAGTCATTCTTGACTTAAGCTCATCTTCCTCAACCAAGTATGGCTTCAAATCTGTAATGTTAAATGTGGGACTAACCCCAAACTCGGGAGGCAACTCAGTTTATATGCATTGTAATTTATCTTCTCAAGAATCTTAAAAGGTCTAGTGGCACGTGGCATGAGCTTGGACTTTCGCAAATCTGGAAATCTATCTTTTCTCAAATGAACCCACACCAAATCACCGGGTTCCAATTTTACCTCCTTCCTACCTTTACTAGCAGCAATTCGATACTTTTCATTCATTTTTTCAATTTTTCATGCAACTTAAGAATAAATTCAGAACGTTGTGTAGCATTGAAGTTCACAGTTTCAGAAGGTGGTAAAGGCAGCAAATCAATTGGAGCACGAGGATTGAAACCATATACTACCATAAAAGGACTTAACTTGGTTGTGGAGTGAATAGATCTGTTATAAGCAAACTCAATATGTGGCAAACACTCCTCCCACAACCTCAAACTATCTTTCAAAACAGCCCGCAACATAGTAAACAAGGTACGATTAACTATCTCCGTTTGCCCATCAGTTTGTGGATGACAAGTAGTAGAAAATAGCAACTTTGTTCCCAATTTATACCATAAAGTTCTCCAAAAATAGCTCAAAACTTAGCATTCCTATCAGAAATAATAGTATTCGGTACACAATGCAAACGCACAACCTCTTTAAAGAACAAATCAGCAACATGCGAAGCATTGTCGGTCTTGTGACAGGGTATAAAATGTGCTATTTTAGAGAAACGATCAACAACCACAAAGACACTATCCCTCCCCCTCTTTGTTCTAGGCAATCCTAAAATAAAGTCCATAGAAATATCCTCCCAAGGTGCACGAGGAACAGGAAGAGGCATATAAAGACCATGTGGATTAAGTCGAGACTTAGCTTTGTTGCATGTGGTGCAACGCGAGACGTAGCGCTCCACATCACGCCGCATCCGTGGCCAAAAGAAGTGAGCTGTCAGCACATCCTCCGTCTTTTTAACACCAAAATATCCCATCAAACCACCGCCATGCGCCTCCTGCAACAGCAAAAGACGAACGGAGCTAGCTGGAACACACAGCTTGTTAGCACGGTAGAGAAGGCCTTCACGCAGCAGAAATTTTTGCCACGTTCTTCCCTCTCTACAATTTTCAAAAGCATCTTTGAAGTCAAAATCAGTAGCATATAATCCCTTTATGGTCTCTAAACCAAAGATTTTATAAGAAAGTTGGGACAGCATGGTATAACGTCTAGATAAAGCATCGGCAATCACATTATCTTTCCCTTTCTTATATTTAATAATGTAAGGAAATGACTCTATGAACTCAATCCATTTAGCATGATGTTTGTTCAGATTAGCTTGCCCTTTAAGGTACTTCAAAGATTCATCATCCGAATGTATGACAAATTCTTTAGACCACAGATAATGTTGCCAAGTTTGTAAAACTCGCACTAAAGCATAATGTTCTTTATCATATGTAGAATAATTCAGCGAAGGACCATACAATTTTTCACTAAAGAGCAACAGGTTTACCTCCTTGTATGAGCACTCCTCCAATGCCAATCCCGCTTGCATCACACTCAAACTCGAAGGTCTTCTCAAAATCAGGAAGTTGCAGCAATGGTGCTTGTGTGAGCTTCGATTTGAGAGCATCAAAAGCATATTGTTGTGCTGGTCCCCATTGAAATGGCACTCTATTCCTTGTCAACCCGTGAAGAGGTGCTGCAATGGTGCTGAAATCCCGCACGAAACGCCGGTAAAAACCTGCAAGACCAAAAAATCTTCGAACCTGCGTGACCGTAGTCGGAAGTGGCCAGCCTGTGATGGCAACAATCTTTGCCTCGTCCACTTCAATGCCCTATGATGTAATAACATAACCAAGAAAAGACACACGATCGGTGAAAAGGTGCACTTCTCTAGGTTACCAAATAAACGTGCATCACGCAAGACATTAAAACAACACGCAAATATTCAAGATGTGCAACATATGACTTGCTGTAAACAAGGATATCATCAAAATAAACCACCACAAATTTGCCAATGAAAGCACGTAAAACCTCGTTCATCAATCTCATGAAAGTGCTGGGCGCATTAGTTAAACCAAAAGGCATGACAAATCATTCATAAAGACCGAACTTGGTTTTAAAGGCAGTTTTCCATTCATCCCCTAAAGCCATACGAATTTGATGATATCCACTACGTAAATCAATCTTAGAGAAAATAACAGAACCACTCAGCTCATCAAGCATGTCATCCAAACAAGGAATAGGATAGCGATATCGAATGGTAATGTTATTGATGGCTCGACAATCAACACACATGCGCCAAGTGTCATCTTTCTTAGGAACCAAAAGAACAGGAACAAAACAAGGACTAAGGCTCTCATGAATGTACCCACGGTCCAGAAGGTCCTGGACTTGTCGCTGAATTTTCTTAGTCTCATCGGGTTTGATCCTGTAGGTGGCACAGTTTGGCAAGCTCGTCCCTGGAATCAAATCGATCTTGTGCTCAATGCCTCGCACAGGTGGTAATCCAGGGGGTAGCTCCGACGGAAAGACATCCATACACTCCTGCAAAAGGTTAGCAACAGCAGGTGGCAAAGCAATGGACGCGACCTCAATGGAATATAAAGCATGTTTGCACACTAAAGCATAGCAAGGTCCATTAGAGGTAGATAATCATCAAGATCAGATTTAGTTGCCAACAAAACAAGATTGTTTAACTTAATAGGCTGCTGATTTTCAGAATTGAAAATACCCTTTTGTTTAGCATTATTATTTTTCTCAGTCTCAAATTGCACAGTTTCTGTGGGAGTCATTGGCAGCAACACAATTTTCTAGCCCATATGCATGAGAGTATACTTATTAGATCTACCATAGTGAATAGCAGCAGTATCAAACTCTCAAGGACGTCCCAACAAAAGAGAGCAAGCATCCATAGGCACCACATCAAAATCAGCAAAGTCATGGTAACACCCAATTGAAAAATGTATCCTTGCTGTTTTTGTTACCTTTACCTTACCGTTGTTGTTAAACCATTGAATGTGATAAGGATGTGGATGCTCCCGCGTGGTCAAGCCAAGCTTCTTGACCAGCTCAACATTTACCAAATTGTTGCAGCTACCTCCGTCAATGATTGTATGCACACGGCAGTCCTTGACGACAAGAAACATGTTGAAAAGGTTGTGACGTTGGCGTTTGTCGTCCTCTCCCACCGTGGTGCTCAAAGCTTGGTGCACAATTAAGGTCCTATAGTTGTTGGTCACCGATGCACCAAGAACCTCCTCAGCACCGTCATCGGAACCTGAAATGTTAGCTGCAATAATATTTCCATCTTCAATATCAGAAGCACTAGCATATCCACCATCAGCAGTAGCAATGATGGTCCATTTGCTAGGGCAATCTCGCTGCATATGGCCAAATCCCTAGCAGCTGTGGCACTTGATGTCGGATGTGCGACCAGTGGAAGTGTTGGACACCATAGCCTTTGTTGCAACACCAGGAGGCGTCTGGGACTTGCTGCTGTCTTTTCCCTTTGATGTTGAAGGTGCGGTGCTGCATACAACACCGGTGGAGGGAGGTGTGGCCGCACGTAAGCTCGAGGAGGGTGCCGCTTTGGCTGGCACCGGAAGCTGCCGTGGCGTGAAGGTGTTGTTCCGCCGCTGCTGTTGGTGACCTTGCAGTTCTTTTTCTACCAACATAGCAAGTTGAAACAAATGTTGTATAGAATGATATTCCTTATAATCAACTATGTCCTGGATCTCACGCCGCAAGCCCCCATAAAACCTAACAATATGGTCTTCCTGATCCTCAACAACCCCACAATGAAGCATACCTTTCTGCAACTCTTGGTAGTACTCTTGGACAGACATGTCACCCTGATCAAAGCGTTGTAATTTCTTACGAAGATCACATCTATATGATGGAGGAACAAACCTAGCGCACATCTCTTCTTTTAATGCAGTCCATGTCTGTGGGGCATTACGTGCATTGACAAGTTCATTCCACCAAATGATAGCGAAATCTTTAAACTCACTAGTGGCTTGTCTAACTCTATGATGCTCAAGAACAAGATGGGAGCTAAATTTCTGTTCTATCATCATCTCCCAATCCAAGTAAGTCTCAGCATCATAAGATCCATAAAATGGTGGAATAGAAAATTTAGTCTTAGCATAAGGATCATTATCTTGCTCAGGAGCATGAGGACGACGTCTACCATTACCTCCCATACCTTGACGATGATGTAGAAGGCGACAGCGCTGCTGTGCATCAACCTCGTCATCGTCGAACTCATCCTCTGTGTCGTTGTGAGCAAGGCCGCCGGCAGCAGGGATGATGGGGGGTGGAGCATGGTGGGGAAAATGAGCCTCCACTGCGTTCAGCCGTGCTGCAAGACCATCAACACTTGTATGAATCCTCTGAAAGGTGGCTGTTTTAGTGGTCTGGTACTTGTTGAAAGCGTCAGTCATCACCCGCATCATATCTTTTAGTTCCACATGGGACACACACTCATTATCGTCCGAAGGTGTAGAAGGAGAGGTCTCGTCCATTGGCGCCTTTCCTGTCATGGTTAGAACAAAATAGAAACGAAGGCAAAAGGTTATGAACCCTACGACTACACTCTCTAAAGTGGAAGTGGAAAACAAGCAGTAAGATGCGTCTTACCCCGCTCTTACAAGTATCTTACTAGCACTGCAGGTGGCAAACGGTGACCGGTATGACAACATGAGGAGAGTGGGTGTGATTCTAAAGGTTACCTGTTCTGCTCGGGAGAAGGTGGAGCTTGGGAAGGCTCAAATGCAGTATTTGTATGTGGCACACAAGTTAGTAGCAGATAGCAATGCTGAATAAGTGTCCTAAGAACTGGACCTAGTTGCTAGCCTAAAAATGTATTAGAACAGATGTGGCAGCAAGCAAGGAACAAGGATGAAAGATGATGAACAACAAGGGCAGTATCAGCAAGTATCCAGCAGCACATATAGAAAAACAACAAGTATCCCCCTGTTTTGTCTTTTAGCATTAGTAGGAATCTAATTTTTATTTTTTACTTTTGTTTTTTTTGATATTTTTGTCTCAACCAGGGGCACAAGGGAATAAACAGCACCAAATATCAGCTCAAACCGATGAAAGATGTGATTGGTACAAATTCAGGAGCATTTGGAAAAACTGGTGCTGGAACTTCAGAGCCCGAATCAAGTGCCTTCCTGATTTTTTTTGAATTTTTTGAGAATGCCCTACCCGTCATAGCGGGGGAATCGTATGTGCAACTTTTTGAGAGCTTTTCGGGAAAAAAATTCACCTCAATCGGAGTTCCGAGCGAAAAGTTATGCCCGTTTTAAGGAGAACTCTCCGAATTAGGTTTTGTGGCAGTGGAAACTGAATCGGATGCGAATCGGTGGATGGAAAATTTTTTGTAGATTGATTTTTTTGTAGATGGCAGTGGATGAAAGAAATAAAACTGAACTAAAACAAATCTAAACCAGCAACCAGACTCAACCTAGGACACGAACTCAGAACTACGAACCCTAAAACTAAATTGTGCAAAAGGCTGAGCGAGGGTTGTGCCTCATAGCGAGTGGGTGAGCCCCGTTCAGGTAGTGCCGAAGAAGGGAGGAATGGCGGTCATTAAGAATAGTAAAAATGAGCTGATCCTACAAAGAACCATCACGAGGTGGAGAATGTGCATAGATAACCGTAAGCTCAACTCGGCAACAAAGAAAGATCACTACCCACCGCCCTTCGTTCACGAAATGCTAGAGCGGCTACCGAAGCACCCTTTCTTCTGTTTCCTTGATGGGTATTCGGGTTATCACCAAATCCCCATCCACCCCGCTGATCAGAGCAAAACCACTTTCACTTGCCCTTATGGAACGTATGCTAACTGAAGGATGTTGTTTGGAATGCACCCGCATCGTTCCAAAGGTGCATGTGGTCAATCTTCTCCGACATGATCGAAGAGATTATGGAGGTCTTTATGGACAATTTCTTCATTTACAGGAAAACCTTCGATCATTGTCTCGAGAACTTGGACAAGGTTTTGCTGAGATGTTAAGAGAAGGACCTGGTGCTAAATTGGGAAAAGTGCCATTTCGTGGTCCGAGGGCATCGCGCTCGGGCACCTTGTGACCGAGAGAGGAATTGAGGTGGACAAAGCCAAGATTGAAGTCATAGAAAAGCTTCCACCTCCGGTAAACGTAAAAGGGATCCATAGCTTCCTAGGTCACGCAGGTTTCTATCGACGGTTCATTAAGGTCTTCTTTCAGATCGCTAGACCGCTCACGAACCTCCTAGCTAAGGATGCGCCTTTTGAGTTTACCAATGAGTGTTTAAAATCTTTTCATACTTTAAAAGAAGCACTCATTTCAGCTCGATTATTCAATCCCCTGATTGGATGCTTCCTTTCGAAATAATGTGTGATGCGAGTGACTATGTTGTTGGGGCAGTCCTAGGCCAAACCAAAGATAAGAAGCATCATGCAATCGCTTATGCAAGTAAAACCTTGATAGGAGCTCAATTAAATTATGCAGCCACTGAAAAAGAGCTCCTAGCTGTTGTGTTTGCAATCGATAAGTTTAGATCTTACTTGGTTGGTGCAAAAGCTATGTTTTTGCCGATCATGCTGCTTTAAAATACTTTCTCACCAAGAAAGATGCTAACCTCGCTTGCTAAGATGGATCTTGCTACTCCAAGAGTTTGACATAGAAATCAAAGATAAGAAAAGAGTGCAAAACACTGTTGCTGATCATTTGTCACATATGCCTATCACTAACACACAGGATCTTCCCATAAATGATTGTCTACGCGACAGCATGCTGCCGAAGGTAACAGACTCCAACTCGTGGTATGCAAATATTTTGAATTTCATGGTTTCAAGTTACGTACCACCTGGAGAGAATAAAAAGAAACTTCTGTACGAGAGCATACGCCACCTGTGGGACGATCCATACCTTTACAGGGTATGCAATGATGGTTTGCTCAGAAGATGCATCCTGACAGCTAAAGGGTACCAAATCATTGAGAAGTGCCACACTGCACCGTATGGAGGCCACTTCAGTGTATTCCGCACGCAGGCGAAGATACGGCAAAGTGGATTCTACCTGCCGTCTATGACAACATTGGTATTTAAAATGCTAAAACAAAGTCATGAATTTAGCATCATGCATAATAAACAAGAACATTTCAAATCATGCATCTCTTTTTAGGAATACATGTGCATGTATGTGTGCATATAAGTTTTTTCATAAATATGTTCATTACCGTACATGCTCAACTTGTCATAAAAAAATGTAGCATAAAAACACACTCATATTTTAGTACCTTACAAAGTGTACTTTGAAGACCATTTTGCAAATTAAAATTTTAAACATATGAGATGAATAGGAATTCAAATCCTAGTAGTCTTAAATTTAAAATAACTTCTAAACTAAAGCTCAAATGAACTTTGATCCAAAATGAAAGTCGTAGATTTTCAAATTCCCTACAACTTTTGTGTTCAAAGTTTTTTATATTTCTGTTCAAAATTTTGAGAAATTTAATTTGAATCCTGACCCATTTCTGTCTCCCTCCCTTTCTCTTCTCTCTCTCCCTCCCCTGTTTGTCCCATCGAAGGGCAGCGGCCGCCGGCCACCTGGGCGGCGATGCCTGCTAGCGAGCCATCCCAAAGGGCAGTGCCCCGATAGGCCCGCGACTGAATTGCTGTCCCCTGCCCTGAATCCACCCATGCCCGACGTGCGCGCACCACGCGACCGTCGATTCCCGACAGCCAAGCCACGACGTGCCGGCGACACCGCGCCCTTGTTCCGGCCGCGCCTCCCTCTGTTGTGCTGCACCCAGCTCCACCTCCCCTCTCACCTCGCCCCCCACTCAACTATAAAAGGGGAGGCCGGCTCCCCCTGCTCGCGCCTGCCTCGCGCAGAGCTGCCACCGCCATGGCCGCCGCCTAGCTCCTCCACGCAGAGCCCCCATCCCCGCATCCCCTCCATCCCAACAAACCCACTGAACCGGTTTCCTTGCGCCCCTAAAGCTTCCCAAGCCACAGCCCCACCACTCCGGCCGCCACCATCGCCGGAGCACCAGCCGCACCACTGTCGGAGCTGTTGCTCCAGCGGCCGGCCCATCTCGGACCACCTCCACCCCTACCAAGGCCCTCCACAGGTTTGCCTCGACGTCCTCGTGCTCCCTCACCACTTTCCCCTCACCGCTGGCGAGCCTCCTCGCCGGAATTTGACCGCCAACCATGGCAGCCCCGCCTAGGGACTACATTGCAATCACCAAGTTCTTTTTAGGGTCCTTTCTGCTAGATCCAGGGACCTATCTGCGAGAACCTGAGTAAATTTTGTTTTCAACAGGCTGTCAATTATAAAATCAACTTAAAATCATAGAAAAATTAGAAAAATACAAACTAAAATTTGTTGTGACCCTCTTGATGAATCCTACAACTTTTCCATAGAAGGATGACCAGTTACAACCTATAACTTGATCTAAAATAAATCTTGTTTAAATAGCCCATAAATGTATCTCTTGATCTAGGACAGGACTGTGGATGAATTTTGAACTGTAAGCTAGTCTCTGCTTGTTAAGACCTGTGTAAAAATCTCAAAGCCAGAACAAGTCTCTACAAGTAGTTCATGTTGGACCTCGTTTGATGTGCTATTTTGCTAGAGTTATCTGTTCATGCTATTCTACTGATATGTTAGGGTTCAAACTTTTACAGTAGAGTAACCGTGATGCATAAATGCTATAGATAAAGTTTGGAACTTTCTACTACTGTCTAACTTGTTCATATGTTTTTAGTTAAGAAAAACTATATTAAATCAAAGTAACTAGTTTTGAATAGATTATCATGTTGGAAAAGTTTGAGACACAAAAAATTTGTGGAACTACCTATAGAAATAAATCTTGATTAATGTAGATGTATCTTGACTTATTTTCTATGCTCTGTATTGTGGCAGAACCGGTCGAATTATTCCGGCTCAAGTGCGCTATTGATCGCCGTACAACTGCAATCGGCTTAACGCACTTCAAACGGAACAATCCTTTGGTCTGTCGGGTCTCCGCCCGATTCAACCACGGTTCAGCAGGATCGAAGCAGGTTTATCTCGCACGAAGGCGAGTTCACATCACAGAATAGCTCATCAACTTTTAATTTACAACCATACAGCATTATTACAACCGAGTTTCAAAGATAAGTAAACTTATACATAACCATGTTCAACTGACAAGCATAACAGCTTGTCTAAACTCACAGCGGAAGAAAAAGTTTTACGCGACTACACACGTTGCGAAGACGGACGCCAAGCTTAGCCCAGGGCCTGGTGTCACTCCGGAGGGTCAGTGCCGGCCGGGGACGGGTCCCACTCCACGGACCAGCCAAACGGAACGGACGTTGGCCACCCAAGGTTGTCCGTGGGGTTCTCGTAGGTTATACCTGAAACAAACATTGGCAAGGCTGAGTATTCTAATACTCAGCAAGGCTTACCCGGGATTGGGTATACTTAGCCCATAACTAGACTCATGAAGGCATTGTAAAGGCTCTGGGTTTATTTTCAGCTGAAAAGTAACAAAGAGTATGAACTATTTTCAAGTTTTAGCTCTCATTTTCTAGTTGAGTATTTATTCTAGATTAGCACCTATACTAAGCAAGCAAAGTAGTGATTATCATTCAACAAGATTATCTATCCTTAGTTCCATTTCTTACTCAATGTGGCAGAAGGGATAAGCAGTCTCAATCCTCGTGAGAGGCGGACGATTCGAATCGAATTTAACCTTGCAAGGTAAACCTAACACACACGCTTGGAAGATCCAATGATCATTCCGAAGCAACCGTTTGCCTTTCATTCCGGGTCGTGGATCAGGTCCACCACAAGCGACTGCAGGACCGTACGCACACCCAATGTGTACAGGACATACGTCTGTAGCGCGACTACAAAAACCGTATTCCTGTCTGCCTTGCAGAACGTACTCCCGCACGTCGGTGCGTGTATACATAACGTAAAATCGAGTGGTGGGAGGTATGTCCACTTGCCGGGCCGATTGGTTACTAGGCTTACCGCTTACCATATTTCGCGGCATGTGGCTAGTACTTTCAAAAACTTAGCCACCACTACCAAACATTTCGGCCTTAAAACTTTTCATCAAAACAGACAGGGTAAACTTCCAGGTCATGACACAACACATGACCCTGTCCGTCATCCTTATAGTGGTTGCAGAAATGTAAACATGCAACTCCTATATCGCGCGAGTGACAGGAAATCACCCGACTTCTACCGGTCCTATTAGCGGAGCAACTATCCGATAAGGACTCGGGAGCATTACATTGGATTCCTAGGATTCATGCGTCTAGGGTTTCACTTCAACTCCTAGACTTAATGCAGGATATAATATAGATAAGCATAGATTGCAGTGTAAATAAAATAATGGGATATGTCCGGGGCTTGCCTTCGGGAGCAGGGGTAGGGGCAGGAAAGTCAGAGATTTCCGAACTCGGGTTCGGAACTTCAGTTAGTCCTTCGACGGCTTGTGCTGGATCTTCTGAAAAACCTTGGTCTTGTCCTAAGACCAGTTCGTAATCCCCGTCGTCGAGTACCGTTGATTCTATATGAGATGCAATAAAGTGAATAAGGTGAAATTTAAATTTGGAATTTCACGTTTCAAATATTATAACTCACCCAATTAGCACAAAATAAAGAAGTTTAGGTTTGAAGCACTATTTATAAAGAGATTACAAAGACATTGCTGAGTTTGTTGCAAATAAGTACTAAACATTTAAATTTGAATTTGAAATGAATCAAAATAAATTCAAAACTTTTAAATAAAAGATCATAGGTTTTGGAGATTTAATCATACATTAAACATCAAATAATATCACATTAAAGAAAGACAATAGATTTCAATTACAAAAGGTTACACAATAGGTTTAGTTAATATTTTAAATTTGGAGGTTCCAATTGAAAGAAGTAAATTTTAATTCCAATTTGAGTTTGAACTTTTGCACAAAGTTATCTAGAGCTTACAAAACACTCTTGCCAAACTTCACATGCAACAAGCATGAAATGACAAGGTTAAGTGTATATTACCCCTCAATCTTAGATTTAAAAATACAGGTAGAAATATTTTGTTTCAAACTAATCTCTATTAACAAAAGTCATAGAGTTTGAAATCTATTTTCTAACAAAACTGGTTTTGCTATTTTTAGATTTTTCTATGAATTACTACGAATTTCACAAGACAGGAAATGCTCTCACATGAAATAACAGATACTCCTATTACAGACTAGTCCCTAGGTTTTACACAAAACCCCTTGGAAAGAAAGCAATCAGTGCAATTGGGTCCACAGCCATGGCCGGCGGGGGAGGAGCTCGGGGCCGGCCAAATCCCGGCCGTGGGAGTCGCCGGCGGCGAGGGGAAAAGAGAGGGAAAGCACGAGGAGGTCCTGCGCTACCTGAGGGTAGTCTCGGGGAGACTCGAGGCGGCCGGAGCTGTGCTGCCCACGGGAGGTCGAGCCGGCGGCCGGTGGCGCACGGCGGCGGTGGGGCTCCGGCGTGCGGGGGAGGGAACGGCCGGGCTGGGAAGGTGCGGTGAGGCACGGAGGAGCTAATGGTGCGGTCGGTTTGGGAAGGAAAAGAACGGAGGGGGAAACTCCACTACGGACCGAGCTCACGGCGGCGCTAATGGAGGCGGCAAGCTTTCTGTACCCGCGCGGGGAGGTCGCAGGGCGGCTTTTATAGGCAAACAAGGCGAGAAGGATAGGCACGACGAGCCGGGCTTTGGTCTGCGGGCGCTACGGGGAGGATGAACCACCGAGGTGCGGCGGCGACAGAGGTGCCGGCGGTGGCGTTGCAGTACCGCAATGCGGCGTGGCGCGCGGCCTGGGCGCCAACAGGGGAGGGGGCTAAAGCGGTGAACGGGCAGGGGAATGACGCGTGGCGAGGGGAAGCAGAGGGTGGCCGGCGGCGACCAAGAGCGGCGCACTGCGCCAGCGGCAGGGCGCCAGGAGCAGAGCAGGGGAGCGGTGGCGCCAGGAAGAAGAAGGGGTATGAACTGAACCAAGGACTGACTTGCAAAATCAGAGAAAAGCAGGGACCTTACTGAAAAGAACTTGCAACTTTTAAACCAGAGCTCAAATGGAGATGGCCCAAAAAGCAAAAGTGCATGGTTTTTCAAACTCTACAACTTCTCTTTAAGGTCCATCTGTAGTTGAGCAATAGTTTTAGAGATAAAGTAGACTTAGTAATAATTTCACATTTTGTGTAAATCCCATGGTAAAATTACTTTTACATTTATGCCCAAGGGTAATTTCACTTGTTTTTGCCATTTAACCACAGATGTCACTTTTTACAAAATAACCCTTATGTTTTTAAACTTTTCCCCCATCTCCACCCATTTTGCATAAAAGGACCCTTAGTTAAATTTATTTATATAACTAACGCATTTCCCTTAACATTGCACATAATAAGCACACCTTTGCCATATTTTGCAGATAAACACATATCAAAACTTTAGGATGTGACTATACTAAGTACCTGAGTGTCACAGTCTTCCCCCCTAAAAAGAATCTCGTCCCGAGATTCCGAAGCAGAATGGAATAGAAAGATCAAGCTCGGAGATTGGCTTGGAAGAAATCGGGAAAGTTATGCTGAAGATAAGATTCAGTTTCCCATGTTGCCTCTTCTTCCGTATGATGGTTCCACTGAATCTTGTACATTTTGATGGTTTCTCTTCTGGTACTTCTCTCTTTAGTGTCTAGGATTCTGATTGGATGTTCTGTATAGGTCAGATCTGGTTCGATTTCGATAGCTTGGGAATCTATGATTTCAGTAGGGATCTTAACACACTTCCTGAGTTGGGATACATGAAAGATGTTATGGATGGCCGCTAACTGAGGAGGAAGCTGGAGACGATAAGCTACGGGTCCACAGATTTCAAGGATTTCAAAAGGTCCGATGTATCGAGGAGCAAGTTTCCCTTTTACACCGAATCTTTGAATACCTCGAGTAGGAGATACTCGAAGATATACGAAGTCTCCGACGTGAAACTGTAATGGCCTTCTTCGTATATCTGCGTAGCTTTTCTGTCGGGATTGGGCGGCCTTTAGATTGTTCTGGATAAGCTTGACTTTATCTTCTGCTTCTACAACTAGATCAGGTCCAAAAATTTTACGCTCGCCGGTTTGTGACCAACTCAGAGGAGTTCGGCATCGGCGACCGTATAATGCTTCAAAGGGGGCCATCTTAATACTTGTCTGATAGCTATTGTTATAGGAAAATTCTGCTAATGACAAGTATTTATCCCAATTTTTATCAAACTGGAGTACACAAGCTCTGAGCATATCTTCCAGAATCTGGTTTACTCGCTCAGTTTGCCCATCCGTCTGGGGATGGTAGGCAGAGCTTCGAATTAATTTAGTCCCAAGAGCATCATGAAGCTGTTCCCAGAACCTAGCAACAAATTGTGCTCCACGATCTGAAATGATCGTTTTAGGTACTCCATGGAGTCGAATAATCTGATCTAGATAAATCTCGGCATACCTTTTGGCATTATATGTGGTATGCACGGAAAGGAAATGTGCAGTCTTGGTTAATCGATCAACGATTACCCAAATAGAGTCATGCCTCCGAGAAGTGTTGGGCAAGCCCACAATAAAGTCCATACTGATATCCTCCCACTTCCACGAGGGAATGGGTAGAGGTTGAAGGATACCAGCAGTCTTCAAATGACTGGCTTTGACTCTTTGACAGATATCACATTCTGACACATATTTGGCAATTTCTCGCCTCATACGGGTCCACCAAAAGTTCTGTTTCAGATCCTGATACATCTTCGTACTGCCAGGATGCATAGAGAATTTGGACAAGTGGGCCTCGTCCATTATTTGCCTGCGGAGCTTATGGTCTTTGGGTACAACAATACGTTCGTTGAACCATAAAACTCCTTCAGGATCTACTCGGAAGCATTTGTACTTTCCTTCACCTTGGATTAACTTTTGTTTAATGATTTTGACCCCTTCATTACGCTGTTGTGCTAGAACAATACTATCTCTAAGTGTGGCTTTAACCGAAAGATGGTTTAAGTCACCTTGGGAAATGATCTCTAGATTGAGCTTTCTCATTTCCCAACAGAGGGTCTCGTTGAACGCTTCAACGGACAAGCAGGAGCAATGTGCCTTGCGACTGAGGGCGTCGGCAACAACGTTAGCTTTGCCGGGATGATAGTGTACTTCTAAATCATAATCTTTGATTAGTTCTAGCCAGCGTCTTTGCCTCATATTCAAATCTGCCTGAGTAAAGATGTACTTGAGGCTTTTATGATCAGTATAGATGTGGCATTTCATGCCCATCAAATGATGTCTCCAGATTTTTAAAGCATGAATTACGGCTGCAAGCTCAAGATCATGAGTAGGGTAGTTTTGTTCATGAACCCTAAGTGCTCGTGATGCATATGCAATTACTCGGTTGTCTTGCATAAGTACACAACCAAGTCCAGTTCCCGATGCATCACAATAGATGTCAAAAGGTTTTGAGACATCTGGTTGAGCTAAGACTGGAGCAGTCGTAAGATGATTTCTGAGAATATGAAATGCATCTTCGCATTTTTGATCCCAGGAAAATTTTACACCTTTCTTTAGTAGTTCGGTCATAGGTTTGGCTATTCTGGAAAAGTCAGGAATAAAACGGCGATAATAGCCAGCTAGACCGAGAAAACTACGAATTTGATGGACGGAGGTCGGAGGTTTCCAGTCCATCACTTCTTGTACTTTACTGGGATCGACGGATATTCCGTCACCAGAAATGGTATGGCCTAGGAATTTGACTGTATCTAGCCAAAATTCACATTTAGAGAATTTGGCATACAGGTGGTGGTCTCTTAATCGCTGAAGGATGACATGGAGATGCTTAGTATGATCTTCTGGAGTTTTAGAATAGATCAAGATGTCATCAATAAAGACTACGACAAACTTGTCGAGTTCTTGCATGAAGACAGAATTCATGAGGTACATGAAATAGGCTGGGGCATTAGTGAGACCGAACGACATGACGAGATACTCGTATAGACCATACCGAGTGGAGAAGGCTGTTTTTGGAATATCACTAGGCCGAATCTTAATTTGGTGGTAGCCGGAACGAAGATCTATTTTAGAAAACACCTTAGCTCCGGCTAGTTGATCAAAGAGGATATCAATGCGGGGTAAAGGGTACTTATTTTTGATAGTCACCGCATTGAGAGGACGATAATCAACACACAGCCTTAAGCTGTTGTCTTTCTTTTTCACAAATAGAGCTGGACAACCCCATGGTGATGCACTGGGACGAATAAAGCCTTTGTCTAAAAGATCTTGGAGTTGGGTTTTTAACTCGGCTAATTCATTAGGAGGCATTCGGTAGGGTCTCTTAGAGATAGGGGCTGTACCAGGTTGGAGTTCTATGATGAACTCGATATCTCTGTCTGGAGGCATTCCAGGCAAATCGTCTGGAAAAACATCTGGATATTCACAAACGACTGGAATATCCTCAAGTTTGGCCTTAGATGCAGCATAGGTGCAAGAGTTAAATGATTTTGGTTGTGGAAGATAGAGGATGGTAGGTTCGTGTTCGAGTGAATCTATCTCCACAGTGCGAGAAGAGATATCCAAAGACACATGGTGCTGTGCCATCCAGTTCATTCCTAAAAGGACATCCATTCCCTTTAGGTCTAACAGAAGTAAATCTGCTTTTATTACCTGACTACCCAATAGAAGTGGTACTTTCATACAGATTTGATTTGATAGGGTTTTCCCACCAGGAGTGATTATCTTATAATCTTCTTTAGTAGGGTACATATCCAATCCTACTTTACTTCCACATTCTTTACTGATAAAACTATGGGTAGCACCGGAATCAAAAAGAACAATAACGGGATGATGGTTAATAGAAAATGTACCCGTCATTATCGGTGCCCCTTCAGGGAGTTCGGAGAGTGTAGTGAGATTCACCCTCCCTTGTCGGACCTGCACCACTTGTTTCTTACCCTTGCCCTTGTAGTTTGGACCAGATGTTTGCCCTTGGAATGATTTCCTAGGTTGAGGGCAATCCTTAATGAAGTGGGACGGGCTTCCGCAATTGAAACAACGATTATTGTTGTTTCCTGGAGTAGCTGGCGGAAAGCTCGGCCGCAGACCTTGTTGAGGTTGTTGCTGATTTTGTGGCAGGGGTGGTCGATTGAATTGTGCTTGCTGGGGAGGGCGGGCTACCCATCTGCCTGAGATATTGCCTCGAGGCAGAGCTCGAGGGGCATTACTCGGGACCAACCGATATCGCGGCGACTGTGGAGTTGCAGGCCCTGTGGGTGCTTTTCGTTTCTTTTCCGCTCTATGGGCGGCGATGCAATCTTCCTGAGTAATGGCCATGTTGACCAACTCATTGAAATCGTTGGCCTTCACTAAATTCAACCATTCTTTGAGCTTGGTGTTTAGGCCTCGACGGAAGCGATCACATTTGCGGGCATCAGTGTCCGCATGTGATCCCGCATACTGGCACAGGTGATTGAAAACCTGTGCATACTGTGTAACCGTACGGGTACCTTGGGTCAGGCTTAGAAATTCATTGAGCTTCCGCTCAATGAGTCCTGCTGGTATATGATGTGCGCGGAATGCAGTCCGAAACTCATCCCAAATGACCACGTGTTCGGCGGGTTGCATTGCATGAAACTGGTCCCACCAAAGACGTGCATGGCCTCGAAGTTGCTGGGCGGCGAAGAGCACTTTGTTCTCCTCTGAACATGGAGCGGACAATAAGGCGAACTTGGACTCAATGGTCCGCAACCAGGCATCCGCATCTAAAGGCTCCTCGGCCTTGTGGAATAGTGGAGGTTGGGTGCTGAGAAAGTCTTGATAAGTGGCTGATAGAGGTTCTCCTCGGCCTCGAGGTTGCTGCTGGAAATGGCCCATCTGAGCTTGTACAAGTTGATTTAGAAGCTCGGTTTGCCGGGCCATAACCTCGGCCAAGTTCGGAGGTGGCGGTGGTGGTTGCTGAGAACTACCAGGTTGTCCTGCCCGGAATCCTTCCGGGGTTCCTCGAGTAGCTCCAACCATCTGAAATAAAGGAGACATCCATTATCAACCATAATCTTGCTCCAATTTCAGATAATATGCAATTTATCCAGCTGAAATGTAATGCATATGCTCCATTCAATCTACTTATAACAGGTACACAGATGTTGAGCAGGATAACCGAAACTTAGGATTTGGATTACTATAAAGATACTACTATCTTACATCAGTACACTCCCAAGGTTACAAACTTTTACCCAAAAATACATGCCACATATACAACAAGTGGCTTTATAACTAGATGTTCTACCCACTACTTATGTTACATCTTATACATTTATTACATCTAATCCACCACGCTGTCACTATGACTAAAAGTCATCAAAATTGCCCACTGATGACTGGCTTCCAGAGGAGGAATGATGGGGACTGACGACTGGATCCCCATGCTCAGAATCAAGTTCGGAGACTCCTTCGATCTCCTCGGGATCTTCCTCTTCAGCTTCAGGTGCTGCAGGTGCAACGGGAGGAATCGGGGGCTGCTGCAATTCTTCAATCTGAGCTTGAGCATCATCCACTGCAAGGATCAGATCTTGAACTTGTGCCTGTAGAAATTCAATAACAGTATCCCGCTGAGTGATTATGTGATCACTCTCGTTGATCTGATCTTCACGATGATGGATGGTCTCGTTTTGAGTAGCGATTATTCCATTCTTCTCAAGTACCACTGCTTGAAGTTGATCGGCCTGGGTAAAGTACCTGGCAGCGTCTCCGTGAAAACTTCGCGCAGCAGTGATCAGATGGCTTATTTCACGGCGTAGCAACATATGATAGTGGTATTGTATACTCGTATAACGTCTCATTCCTTGCACCACTTCTTCTGGTGGACCTTCCAGCCTATGACTTTCAGGAATTATTCTGAGATCTTGCTCCACTTCACTAGGATCTGTTGTGGCGAACAAACCTATAGGTTGTCCTACAACTTCCTCGGGGTGTTGACTGCAAAAAGCATAAATGGCTTCTAGGGCTGCTGCTTCAATGGCGTCCATAATTCTGTAGCCCGTCGTACTGATCTCAATAGGCTGCCATCGTGAACGGAAAGGATGCTGAGGTATACTCATCCTAACATAGGCCCTATGGATTCCGTCTTCCACATGTTCAACAGCGTCGTACTGAGGGGGTTCTGTATAATGGAAAGCCTGCAAAGATTCCCATAGCAAGCGGGGAAAACCCTCCCAGTGAAGGGCATTGGTGTGGAGATGCCCTTCCGGATCCCAGAAAACATTGGAAGGTGCTGCCATCTGCGACCAGGATGCAAATGGTAAAACTTGTTATCTTGTTAGGAGAATACAAGATAAACAGATCAAGATAACCAATTTGATAACAGCAAAGGCTGGAAATCAGATGGAAAACTAAGATCCCATATAAGATACCCAACTTAAAGCTATCCTTAACTCTTCATTACCCCATTCCAAAAACAAATGGCATATCTATGATGTATAAAATTCTTTCATTGAGAAAAGATGCATGCACGCGCTACTCGCCCTCACAACCAAAACAACTGCCGAATATTTTCGGACTTACGTAGTCAATTTCGGTGGCATAACCATACGTCTCTCACTATATATAACTAGTCGGTAAACCCTACGCGTCCTAATAGCGTGAACGTGGTTAGTGTACCTGCAGAAGAAAACACAGATATATATATCTCGTGAACCTTTCATGGCAGCACGACATGAAAGCGTCCCCAAACATTACTGTTCACTATAGAAACAGCATCTGTACAATTACCGCCGTACAGACAACGTTAACATACGTTATCGAAACAACGTATTCACGGGGGTACCGCAATATGCGGGGGTATGAACAGCGATCGCCATACCCTGCGCCGAACCATATACTCCCAATATAATCAACCTAAGTTGGTATATTGGCAGCATCTCAAGTAGGCCACTGCTTGAGAAACAGCGTTCGGTTCGCATCACCGACGGGAAGGCCAAGCTCCCTCAGTTGGCTGAGGATCCTTACCTTCTTACCTCCGTTCGTAGATGTCGTTACAGGAAGTAAGGTTGGGTTGTGCAGAAATTTAAGTTTTGACAGAAAGTAGTGCTGCAAGTCAGATCTACCTATACATATATATAGATACCATTAGCCACCTGATACTTTCCCATATAAACCCTTAGGGCTTTACGTTCTAAGCACAACCTTAACGGATCCAACGTATTTTGTAAACTCATTTGTTGGCAAACTGTTATCCAGAAAACACCTTTTAAGAGCTATTCTAGATGTAAAGATAAACCTACAGCTCTGATACCAGCTGTGGCAGAACCGGTCGAATTATTCCGGCTCAAGTGCGCTATTGATCGCCGTACAACTGCAATCGGCTTAACGCACTTCAAACGGAACAATCCTTTGGTCTGTCGGGTCTCCGCCCGATTCAACCACGGTTCAGCAGGATCGAAGCAGGTTTATCTCGCACGAAGGCGAGTTCACATCACAGAATAGCTCATCAACTTTTAATTTACAACCATACAGCATTATTACAACCGAGTTTCAAAGATAAGTAAACTTATACATAACCATGTTCAACTGACAAGCATAACAGCTTGTCTAAACTCACAGCGGAAGAAAAAGTTTTACGCGACTACACACGTTGCGAAGACGGACGCCAAGCTTAGCCCAGGGCCTGGTGTCACTCCGGAGGGTCAGTGCCGGCCGGGGACGGGTCCCACTCCACGGACCAGCCAAACGGAACGGACGTTGGCCACCCAAGGTTGTCCGTGGGGTTCTCGTAGGTTATACCTGAAACAAACATTGGCAAGGCTGAGTATTCTAATACTCAGCAAGGCTTACCCGGGATTGGGTATACTTAGCCCATAACTAGACTCATGAAGGCATTGTAAAGGCTCTGGGTTTATTTTCAGCTGAAAAGTAACAAAGAGTATGAACTATTTTCAAGTTTTAGCTCTCATTTTCTAGTTGAGTATTTATTCTAGATTAGCACCTATACTAAGCAAGCAAAGTAGTGATTATCATTCAACAAGATTATCTATCCTTAGTTCCATTTCTTACTCAATGTGGCAGAAGGGATAAGCAGTCTCAATTCTCGTGAGAGGCGGACGATTCGAATCGAATTTAACCTTGCAAGGTAAACCTAACACACACGCTTGGAAGATCCAATGATCATTCCGAAGCAACCGTTTGCCTTTCATTCCGGGTCGTGGATCAGGTCCACCACAAGCGACTGCAGGACCGTACGCACACCCAATGTGTACAGGACATACGTCTGTAGCGCGACTACAAAAACCGTATTCCTGTCTGCCTTGCAGAACGTACTCCCGCACGTCGGTGCGTGTATACATAACGTAAAATCGAGTGGTGGGAGGTATGTCCACTTGCCGGGCCGATTGGTTACTAGGCTTACCGCTTACCATATTTCGCGGCATGTGGCTAGTACTTTCAAAAACTTAGCCACCACTACCAAACATTTCGGCCTTAAAACTTTTCATCAAAACAGACAGGGTAAACTTCCAGGTCATGACACAACACATGACCCTGTCCGTCATCCTTATAGTGGTTGCAGAAATGTAAACATGCAACTCCTATATCGCGCGAGTGACAGGAAATCACCCGACTTCTACCGGTCCTATTAGCGGAGCAACTATCCGATAAGGACTCGGGAGCATTACATTGGATTCCTAGGATTCATGCGTCTAGGGTTTCACTTCAACTCCTAGACTTAATGCAGGATATAATATAGATAAGCATAGATTGCAGTGTAAATAAAATAATGGGATATGTCCGGGGCTTGCCTTCGGGAGCAGGGGTAGGGGCAGGAAAGTCAGAGATTTCCGAACTCGGGTTCGGAACTTCAGTTAGTCCTTCGACGGCTTGTGCTGGATCTTCTGAAAAACCTTGGTCTTGTCCTAAGACCAGTTCGTAATCCCCGTCGTCGAGTACCGTTGATTCTATATGAGATGCAATAAAGTGAATAAGGTGAAATTTAAATTTGGAATTTCACGTTTCAAATATTATAACTCACCCAATTAGCACAAAATAAAGAAGTTTAGGTTTGAAGCACTATTTATAAAGAGATTACAAAGACATTGCTGAGTTTGTTGCAAATAAGTACTAAACATTTAAATTTGAATTTGAAATGAATCAAAATAAATTCAAAACTTTTAAATAAAAGATCATAGGTTTTGGAGATTTAATCATACATTAAACATCAAATAATATCACATTAAAGAAAGACAATAGATTTCAATTACAAAAGGTTACACAATAGGTTTAGTTAATATTTTAAATTTGGAGGTTCCAATTGAAAGAAGTAAATTTTAATTCCAATTTGAGTTTGAACTTTTGCACAAAGTTATCTAGAGCTTACAAAACACTCTTGCCAAACTTCACATGCAACAAGCATGAAATGACAAGGTTAAGTGTATATTACCCCTCAATCTTAGATTTAAAAATACAGGTAGAAATATTTTGTTTCAAACTAATCTCTATTAACAAAAGTCATAGAGTTTGAAATCTATTTTCTAACAAAACTGGTTTTGCTATTTTTAGATTTTTCTATGAATTACTACGAATTTCACAAGACAGGAAATGCTCTCACATGAAATAACAGATACTCCTATTACAGACTAGTCCCTAGGTTTTACACAAAACCCCTTGGAAAGAAAGCAATCAGTGCAATTGGGTCCACAGCCATGGCCGGCGGGGGAGGAGCTCGGGGCCGGCCAAATCCCGGCCGTGGGAGTCGCCGGCGGCGAGGGGAAAAGAGAGGGAAAGCACGAGGAGGTCCTGCGCTACCTGAGGGTAGTCTCGGGGAGACTCGAGGCGGCCGGAGCTGTGCTACCCACGGGAGGTCGAGCCGGCGGCCGGTGGCGCACGGCGGCGGTGGGGCTCCGGCGTGCGGGGGAGGGAACGGCCGGGCTGGGAAGGTGCGGTGAGGCACGGAGGAGCTAATGGTGCGGTCGGTTTGGGAAGGAAAAGAACGGAGGGGGAAACTCCACTACGGACCGAGCTCACGGCGGCGCTAATGGAGGCGGCAAGCTTTCTGTACCCGCGCGGGGAGGTCGCAGGGCGGCTTTTATAGGCAAACAAGGCGAGAAGGATAGGCACGACGAGCCGGGCTTTGGTCTGCGGGCGCTACGGGGAGGATGAACCACCGAGGTGCGGCGGCGACAGAGGTGCCGGCGGTGGCGTTGCAGTACCGCAATGCGGCGTGGCGCGCGGCCTGGGCGCCAACAGGGGAGGGGGCTAAAGCGGTGAACGGGCAGGGGAATGACGCGTGGCGAGGGGAAGCAGAGGGTGGCCGGCGGCGACCAAGAGCGGCGCACTGCGCCAGCGGCAGGGCGCCAGGAGCAGAGCAGGGGAGCGGTGGCGCCAGGAAGAAGAAGGGGTATGAACTGAACCAAGGACTGACTTGCAAAATCAGAGAAAAGCAGGGACCTTACTGAAAAGAACTTGCAACTTTTAAACCAGAGCTCAAATGGAGATGGCCCAAAAAGCAAAAGTGCATGGTTTTTCAAACTCTACAACTTCTCTTTAAGGTCCATCTGTAGTTGAGCAATAGTTTTAGAGATAAAGTAGACTTAGTAATAATTTCACATTTTGTGTAAATCCCATGGTAAAATTACTTTTACATTTATGCCCAAGGGTAATTTCACTTGTTTTTGCCATTTAACCACAGATGTCACTTTTTACAAAATAACCCTTATGTTTTTAAACTTTTCCCCCATCTCCACCCATTTTGCATAAAAGGACCCTTAGTTAAATTTATTTATATAACTAACGCATTTCCCTTAACATTGCACATAATAAGCACACCTTTGCCATATTTTGCAGATAAACACATATCAAAACTTTAGGATGTGACTATACTAAGTACCTGAGTGTCACATGTATCTTGCACACTAAAATCTGAAAAATTTATAGTAAACTCACCATAAGTTTAGGAGTACTCAGTAAAATATTGAGCACCATTTTTTGCATGATTTGTTATGTATAAATGGATCTTGATCCTAGCAGTAGCTGTTTAATATATTTTTCATGATTAATCTGCTCAATGAAAATGGCTGGAAATTTTAAAGTGAGTTTTAACTTAAGTAATGTGCTCTGCATAAAAATCTCAACACCAGAAACTATCTCTGGTAGTTTTTTTATTTTTAATCCATGCTTACTTTTGAAAAATAGCCATTTATGAAGTGACAAAACCCATCACTTGCTTAATAAAGTTAGTTAATCTAAATACAACTTGATAAATGACTGTCTAAGGAAAAAAAATAAAGTGCTTTACAACTTGAGTTTTGTTGAATTACAACTTTACAGTGAAATAGTTATTTATCTTGTACCATTAAAACAACTCATGCATATGCATTCATATAGAATCGACCACTCTCGCTGACGGA
The DNA here is from genome assembly GCF_002211085.1 of Panicum hallii. NCBI lineage: Eukaryota > Viridiplantae > Streptophyta > Magnoliopsida > Poales > Poaceae > Panicum > Panicum hallii. The sequence goes on along the minus strand of NC_038043.1, from coordinate 28,345,076 downwards.
ACGTACGAGCTAGTGCAGGTGCCCGAGAGTGAGCAGCGCGAAGCTTGGATCAATCTAACTGAAGTCATCCAAGACTTGAACCAAAGTTCGGAAGAGCCCAAGGCTAGCTTTGCTCAAGAAGGCAAGCCCAGGAGCATAACCCCTATTTTTGTAAACTTATGCAACTTTTATTTATATATGGTATTGTGCATTAAGTTTGTAGGAGTTTATTGAAACCCTAGTTGCATGATCCTAGGTACCTATGATATGAACAGTAGCCTGCGTTGGCCGCTAGATTGCCATGCTAATAGGACTCCGCTAAAAGTCCAGTAATTTCTTATCACTCCGAGATATAGGAGTTGCTTATTTTACTTATGTTGGAATCATAAGATTGATAGATGGGGATATGTTATGATATTCCTGTTGATGATTGAGGTCCCGTCTATTTAGTGAAAATGCTAAGGTCGCTGTGTGTGGCAGTGGTGGTTGAGTGTTTGAACGTACTAGCCACATGCCAAGAATATGGTAATCGGTAAGCTTAAGTACCTGATTGGACTGGCAAGTGAACTTTACCCTCACCCTCTTGACGTCATTCCTATGGGCACATGGTGAGTGCAAGAGCAGCCACGGCCTGGCGTTGTTCCGCAACCTAGGAAGAAAGGGGAAAAGCTACACATGTGACTTTGGGAGTAACCACGTGACGTGTGTTTAGGTTTCCCCTTGCAAGATTAAGAAATTGGATTCAAATCGTCCATTTCTCGTGGACATTGAGATTGCTTGATCCTTTTACCATGTAGAGTAAGAAGAGAAACAATGATGATGATTAATATGGTTGGATGCTCAATTAATTATTTCCACCATGTGTGATTTGGATAGTTGCTTACCTAGAATGGTTAATCAATTAGAACTTGATGCTAAAACTTGAAAGCATGGACTTACTTTTAGATGCTTTTTAGCAAAAACAACCCTAAGCCAAAAGCCTTGCATGTCTAGGAGTCGGCTAAGTATATACCACTAGTCGGGTAAGCCTTACTGAGTATTAGTATACTCAGCCTTGCTTGTGGCTTTGTTTTCAGGTGAGACCTTTGAGGACATGGTTGCTAGCTTGACTTGGCCGTGTACTCTTCCTCCTGGTTGGTCGGTGGAATGGGATGCGTCCCCGGCCAACGATGATAACGCTGAATAATGTCATGCACGGGATTCATCATGATATCTTGTATCATCGTTAGAACTTTCGCTTATTTTTCGCTACACTATTAAACTCTGAAAGTACCTTGTTTTATGATTTTGAACTTTATTTGTAATAATAATTCCTATTGAACTTTGGAATGGGCTCACCTTCGTGTGGGTTGTATGTATGTATTGTTTCGATCAAAATTTCAGTGGTTGCATCGGGATTTTACCCGACAGACTGTTGTTTTACTCCATTTTAAGTGTGTGTTAGGCCGGATTGTCTCTATGGTGATGGTTAGCGCACTTAAGCCGGATTAATTCAGGCGGTTTTGCCACATAGTCAATGTATGAGGACACCCGAGAGTTCATCCAAAAATGTCGGAGATGCCAGATGTACGGTGGCATCACCTCTTGAGATGAGATGCCCCTCAACTTCAGCCTTCAAGTCAAGCTATTCAACGTATGGGGCATCGACTTCATGGGACCATTCTCGAAGTCAAAAGGCTGCGAGTACATCTTGGTCGCCATTGACTACGTGTCAAAATGGGTGGAAGCATTGCCATGCAGAGCTGCAGACGCCAAGCACGCCCACGAGATCATTTTTCCACGGTTTTGAACTACCAGGATGGTCATAAGCGACAGAGGGTCTCACTTCATTGACAAGACCTTCCGAAACTTTCTGTGGGGGCTTGGGGCACAGCACAACATTGCAACTCCGTACCATCCAGAAACAAGCGTCTAAGCAGAAATGTCCAATAAGCAAATCAAGAACATCCTATAGAAAACTGTACATGAAATGGGAAAGGTTGGAAGAACAAGCTACTGATGCACACTGGGCATATAGAACAGCTTTCAAAACCCCTATAGGCATGTCACCGTATCAACTGGTCTATGGTAAAATGTGCCATCTACAAGTTGAATTGGAACACAGGGCTCACTGGACCATTCGAACTTGGAATATGGACAACAAACTGTCAAGGAGAAAAAGAAAGATCCAGGTGTCCTAGCTAGAAGAATGGAGGGAGAAAGCATACTACAGTGCCAAAGTATACAAAGATAGAACAAAGAGATGGCATGACAAGAGGATCAAGCCCAAGGAATTCAAAGCCGAAGACAAGGTACTCTTGTTCAATTCCAGGGTAAAACTCTTTGGGCATAGAAAACTCCACAGCAAATGGATGGGACCATATACCATCATCAACACTTCTTCACATGGGGCAATTACAATACCGGACGATGAAGGCAAGATTTTTGTGGTCAACGGTCATTGTTTAAAAGTTTTCCTTGCACCTTCGGAACTAAATGAAGTTGTAGATGTTATAAATTTAATTGATTTCAATAAACTACATCTTCTAAATGCAATTGAGGGCCCAAACCTTTCAAATCCGCAATCCGTCGGCCTTCAGAGCCTGTGAGAGGAGCCAGGGGCCCAACAGGGCCCACAGAGGTTCGGCTGACCCCTAGGGTTCGGCCGACCCCTGGCTGGAGCTGTTGGCCCCCAACTTTGAATTCAAGTCATCTAGCACGTCTTATTTCTTTCCTTTGGTGCTTTCCCGGGTTTTGGAAGGCTGAGTACGAATTTTGAGCCTCTAACCTTTAAATTTGCACCTTTCCTCCTCCATTGCTCTTTATCTCTATATCTTTTCTCCTCCATTCCTACTCCTCAAACACCTCTGCACCACCATGGCTGGCAAATCCATTGTTCCATTCCTCAGCTCTGTTTCCACTTTCACTCTCGAAGGAGAGCCTTCACCGGCAAACAAAGCCCTAGCCATTATCTGCACCGAGGAGGAGGTCGAAACAATGATGGAGATGCCCCTGGCCAACCTTTTGGCGTGGGGCCGAAGCTGACCCCGAATGGGGGCCAAGAGGAGGTCGGCTGACCCCAGGGGTCGGCCGAACCAGGAATGCGGCCCCTCAACCCCATGCTCGGCGCTGCGCTCCACCAGGTCATCAAGCATGCAAAATGGCAAGGGAGGGCGCGCTCACTCATACCAAAGGCCGACAATGGGCGTTCTCAGTCCCAAAAAGATGGTGGTGACGCGTCTCTTTCACGACTACGATGATGAGCCACACCTAGCACCAGGAGAGTGCTACGAGTACACCTTGAAGAACAAGTCCAGCGACATCGTCTGCCACAACTACTCCACTCCTTCCTACACACCCGGTAGCCCCTCGCCTAGGCCATGTTTTCGCGTTGTAGGAATTCGTACCCCCACCGGAGGGTACGGCAAAAGTGTAGAGCCGGCCCTAACTCCGAGAATAAGGAGTAGACCGAGTCGGTCGCCTCGTCCCCTTTGCACAGCAAGATCCGGAGGCATCGCTCCCCTCTTCCAATCAAACGGCCTCTAGGGCAATATGAGAGCAGCGAAGAGAAAACTTCTAAGGGACTGACCATCGCTTAGCTCGTGCGCGCCATTATTGAGATACATCATGAGCATAAGAAACTGAGCGACCAGGTGGCGGAGTTTGTGCTAGAGCTCAACTCCCTTAAGGATGAATACAACACGCTCTGCTGCGGTCTTTGCTCCAAGGTGAGCAACTTGGCAAAGACCGTAGAGAAGGATGGTGCCTAAGGTATATCCTTTGCCTTCCCGTCTTATCATCTAGGGCACATTAGTTTATTTCCCTTCCAAATTTTGTTTCCCAATTTCCCTTTCATTGTAATGTGTGTCAGACCCGAGGCCACCGGGCTGGGCACATTACGTAGTCTAAGAGATTAAGCCCGTCTTATCTCTTATTCGTTTTGTTTATCTCTTGTTTATCCCGTTTAAATAGGAGATAGAGCTAAGTAACACGGAGAGGATCTACTCGAGATATATTCTGGTATGATCCCTCGACGGAGGTTGGTTAGCATCTTTGTAACTCTGACCTCTCGGATATATAAGGGAGGCCAGGGACCCCCCTCAAAAAAAAAAAGATCATTAGGTCATTCTACACCAAAGGGAATACAAACCACCATACAGGACGTAGGGTGTTACGCTCCGTGCGGCCCGAACCTGTCTAAAAGTCTTGTGTTCCTTGCACCTTCGAGTTCCTGATCTCGGCGTCTCCTCACCCAAAACTTACCACCTTGGGTATATCCCTCGATGGGCAGCCGGTTAAACACCGACAGCTGGCGCGCCAGGTAGGGGAGCGCGTCGAAGATCCACCGGCGAGCTCGATGACGTCTTTCAATTTCATCAGGTCAGTTCCCTCTCAGTGTACGACGTTCGTTTTTGGCTCGTGGGTCTGCATCGCAGATGGTGCGGATAATTTTCGGCGATTCCTCGTCGACATGAAGCCAAAAACCCTCGCTGCGGATCCTTGCAGCGGCCTCGACAAGTTCATCGACGAGCTCGACAACTTGCCGCTTCATACTTCCGTAGCACAGGTCGAGATGGAGTCTACTCCAGGCTCGACTTCTCCTGATGTTGCGACAACTTCCCCTGGTTTGGACTTGTTCCAATCTAGGGATCTGCATGGTCGAACTCAACTTGGTCCATGCAAATTGGCCACTGATCTTCAGGAGGCCAACGTATTTGGATCCCTCTCCATGTTAGAGAAGGATTTGAACCTGCTGCTCCAGGACGGAAATCCTGAAGCCACCGCGTGTCGGGGGGCTTCGGGTTGTTCTGGTCTCGGTGATTTGGTGATCACCTCTTTGCCGAAGGGGCGCATTGAGCATTGGAGGGGCATGATGCTCTCCGATCTACACGAGGCAGAGGGCCGGCTTGTGGCTCACCTCGAGCCATTGCCCTTCCAAGAGGGCAGGCCATTGGCTGCGGTGGCGGAGGGGTCGACTGAACTAGTCGACGAAAGCTCTCATGACCTTTCCTCCCGCCAAGTGCTGATGGCCGAAGAAGGCGAGGACGGTGGGGACTTTCCCATCGACAACTTTGAAACGATCTCCGAAGATGAGATCACGACCAACGCCGGTAACGAGAACGACGCCGATCGTGAGGCGCGAAGGGCCAGGAACAGGGCCCGCACAATCCGGCGGAGGAGGGCTAACGAGCGAAGGCGATCTATGCACCGCGAGCTCGACCCTGAGTTTGCTGCCGTAAGCGAGCGGGGTTTCAGGACTCCGGTGGCCAATATCGCCAGGGTGACGGCCATCCTCGAGCGCAGCCACGATCCGGAGGTACGTCAAGCACTCCTCTATGCGCAGAGGGCTTGGATCCAGCTGGATCAACACAATCCGGCGTCCATCATCCGGGAAGAACGCGTGGACAAGAGTCAAAGTCAGGCTCGCAGTCGAACGGCTGGTGGCCGTCCTCAACACCAGATCAGCAACGACAACGCACGTGGGAGCCAGGCCCCTGTCGGGAGGCAACAACCACCGCAAGGGGGTCATCTGCGACAGGCCAATCGACGACCTCCCCCGGAGGACCTGCGCCAGCACATCAATGAAGGTCGCGACGCGCGCACCATGATCTCCTCCAGGTGCAAGACCCGCGAAGAAGTCGAAACTGAAGGTACTGACTGTAGCGATCGATTCCCTGCTTTCTCTACTCGTTTCAGCAGCTACAGGTACCCAGAGGGCTTCAAGCCGATCGGCATCACCAAGTACGACGGCAAGCAGGCACCCCAGCAGTGGCTCCGTTGCTACTCCACAGCCATTGAGGTCGCAGGGGGCTCAAATATCACCAAAGTCGTCTACTTCCCGATGGCTTTGGATCCTGCACCGCTCACTTGGCTGGAGAGCCTCGGCAGCAACTCCATCGACTCCTGGGAACGACTTAAGAAGGTTTTCATCGACAATTTCCAGGGAGCGATTACCCGTGCAGGTACTCGACACGATCTTGCCCAGTGCAAACAAGAACGTAACGAGCTTCTGCGGTCCTACACGCGTTGCTTCTTCGACGTCCGCACCACCATCGCGAACATCTCGGAGGACGACATCATCGACTGCTTCTACAACGGAATCACCGACCCGGGCATATATAGGGATTTCGGGCGGAACAGGCCGAAAACTATTGTGGGCCTTCGTGATATGATGCACGATTGGTCCGAGCAGGAGGAGAAGATGCGGGAGCAGTTCCCGCGGCATCAAGACAGCAATCTGTGGCGCCCAAACAACAACCGCAGCGACAAGGGCCAGCGGGACTTTTCGGGGCCACCCCAGAAATGAAAGCCAGATGAGGTCATCGCGGCTATCGATCGTCCTTCGCGGGGCAAGAAGTCGACGACGCAGGAGGAGTTTGAGAAGCTCCTGCAAAAGAGGTGCCCATGGCATCCGGGCGCCAGCCATGCTGCCATCGACTGCTATCACCTTCGGAGGACGTTCAGCAACTCCGGTGGCGGAAAGAAGAACAAGAAGCTTGCTGACAAAGAACCCGAGGATGGTGATCAAGAGGATCACGGGCGCAACCCAAAGTTTCAGGACGCGTCAAAGGTTGTCAACATCATCTTCGAGGGAGATGAGGATTTTTGTTCCAGGCGGGATCAGAAGCTGCTCCTCCGGGAGATTTTGTCCATCGAGCCGGCGGTACCACGACCACTCCGTTGGTCGGAGGTCCCCATCTCGTTCTCTCGTGATGACCAGTGGACGAGATTTTCCGAGCCCGACAAGTTCCCCTTGGTCCTGGATCCTGTGGTGGCGGACGTCAAGCTTGCCTAGGTCCTCATCGATGGCGGGAGCGGGCTCAATCTCATCTTCGTCAGCACTTTGAAGAAAATGGGCCAGGATTTCAAGGATATGCTGGTTCCCAGCAAGTCCCCCTTTTACGGCATCGTCCCAGGTAATGCGGCGCACCCGCTTGGTACGGTGGTCCTCCCAGTCACCTTCGGCACGCGGGAGAATTATCGTATTGAGTTCATCAAATTTGAAGTGGCTACTTTTGACTCTTCTTACCATGCAATACTGGGTCGTCCGGCACTTACCAAGTTCATGGCAGTGCCGCATTATGTCTATCTGCTTCTTAAGATGCCAGGACTCGGTGGAGTGCTCACCCTCCGCGGCGACTTGAAGAAGTCATACGACTGCAATCAGGAGGCGATCCAATACGCTTCGACTACTCGCGTGCCAGATGCTTCGGGAGAAGTACTCGCGGCCGCGCAACAGCTCTCCCAGACCGGGTTGGAGATTCCTTCCAAGAAGGCCAACAAGTCGAGCATCCAGTCGACTGATGATGTGGCCCTCAAGACGATCCAGCTTCAGGAGGGAGATTCATCTAAGACCGCCGTCATCGGTGCGGGCTTGGGTGACAAATAGGAACTCGCGCTCGTCAGCTTTCTTCGGGCTAACTGAGACATATTCGCATGGAAACCAGCGGATATGCCAGGGGTGCCTAGGGAGTTGATCGAGCATGCTTTGAATATACACCCGAAGGCTACACCTAAGAAGCAACGCCTGCGGAGGTTTGCCCACGACAAGCGTGAGGCCATTAAACGGGAGATCGCTAAACTTCTCGCGGCTGGATTCATTAAAGAAGTAATCCATCCAGAGTGGGTAGCGAATCCCGTTCTTGTAAAGGAAAAGAACAATGAATGGAGAATGTGTGTCGACTAACACTGATCTCAACAAGCATTGCCCAAAAGATCATTTTGGGCTGCCGCGCATTGACCAAGTTGTCGATTCGACGGCTGGTTGTGTCCTTCTTTGTTTTCTTGATTGTTACTCAGGGTATCATCAGATCGCGCTCAAGGAGGAGGACCAAATCAAGACTGCTTTCATCACCCCGTACGGGACTTACGCCTACAAAACAATGTCCTTCGGGTTGAAAAACGCAGGAGCAACATACCAGCGTGCGATCCAGATGTGTTTCGCGGATCAGCTGCACCGGAATGTTGAGGCCTATGTGGATGACGTGGTCATCAAGACCAGGGATTCCGATAACTTGATCGCATATTTGGAAGAAACATTTAGCAGTCTGCGCAGATTTCGGTGGAAACTCAATCCCACCAAGTGCGTCTTTAGAGTACCTTCAGGGAAATTGCTCAGGTTCATCGTCAGCAATCGGGGCATTGAAGCCAACCCTGTAAAGATCACGGCCATCACTGATATGGAGGCTCCGGCCACAATCAAGGATGTGCAAAAGTTAACAGGTTGTATGGCGGCTCTGAACAGGTTCATCTCCCGGCTCGGGGAGAGAGGACTACCTTTTTTCAAGCTTCTGAAACGCCAAGATAAGTTCCAATGGACGGAGGAGGCCGAGCAGACATTGCAGGATCTGAAACATCATCTTCAGTCACCTCCGATCCTCTCGGCACCATTGCCAGGGGAGGATCTACTACTTTACATCGCGGCAACAACTCATGTTGTCAGCAGTGCTATTGTAGTCGAGCGAGGCAAAGAAGGCCATGCGTTTGGAGTGCAGAGGCCTGTTTACTTCGTCAGCGAAGTCCTTTCCGAATCCAAGGTACGGTATCCAGCTGTTCAAAAGCTCTTGTATGCAATCTTAATCACATCAAGAAAGCTACGCCATTACTTTGACGAGTACAAGATCACTGTGATCACGGACTTCCCGCTGGCGGATATTCTTCATAATCAAGATGCCACGGGTCGCATATCCAAGTGGGCAGTGGAACTGGGGACTTTGTCAATCGACCTCAAGCCACGCACTGCAATAAAGTCACAGGCTCTAGTCGACTTCATGGCTGAATGGAGGGAGAATCAAGTCCCAACCCCAGTGGACAAGCCAGAGCACTGGACCATGTATTTCGATGGGTCTCTCAAGCTCGACGGCGGCGGCGCTGGGGTTCTGCTTATTTCTCCACGAGTTGAGCAGTTGAAATACGTCCTTCAGATCCTGTGGGCAGTGTCCAACAATGAAGCCGAGTATGAAGCTTTGCTTCACGGGCTTCGTTTGGCGATATCACTAGGGATCAAGCGACTACTTGTATATGGCGATTCTCTTCTTGTTGTTCAACAGGTCAACAAGGAATGGGACTGCAACAAGGAGACAATTGATGCCTATGTACATGAAGTACGCAAATTGGAAAGAAAATTCTCCGGCCTGGAGGTTCATCATGTATTGCGGGAGCACAATGTTGGCGCGGACACCCTGTCCAAACTGGGGTCCACGCGTGCCCAGGTCCCGCCGGGAGTCTTCGTTCAGGAGCTCCAGCAGCCATCCATCAAGTCTTCTCCGCAGGTAACCATCGACGCGGGTCCCCAACAACCCGATCGAGAGGTTATGGTGCTGGAAGAGGAGTGGCGAGGGGCTTTTATCGACTTCATTCGAGACCAACGATTACCAGCGGGAATCGACGCCAGGAGCGCAGAAGCAGCTCGCATCTTACGAAGAAGCAAGGGTTTCGTCCTGGTCGACGGCAAGCTCTATCGGCGAGGCGCTCGGTCAGGGGTTCTCATGAAGTGCGTCACAAAGGATGATGGTTACGACATACTACGGGAGATCCACGATGGCGTCTGTGGCAACCATGCGGCTTCAAGAACGCTGGTGGGGAAAGCATACAGAGCCGGTTTCTGGTGGCCCACCGCAGTGACCGACGCAGAGGATCTTGTGCGCAGGTGCCAAAATTGTCAATTCTTCGGCAAACAGACGCATGTTCCAGCTCACAACCTCATCACTATACCGCCATCCTGGCCTTTTGCCTGTTGGAGTCTTGACATGATCGGGCCCTTCACGACGGCGCCAGGCGGTTTCACCCATGTTCTGGTGGCTATCGACAAGTTTACTAAGTGGATCGAGTACAAGCCGATAGCCAAGCTCACGCCAGATCGGGTCGTCGACTTCATTTCAGATATTTTGCATCGTTTCGGCTTCCCCAACACCATCATCATAGACTTGGGATCAAACTTCACGGTGAACCAGTTCTGGGAGTTCTGCGAGAATGCTTGCATCGAAGTTAAATATGTCTCAGTCGCACACCCATGGGCCAATGGACAAGTCGAAAGGGCGAACGGCTTGATCAACGACGGCCTCAAGAAGAGACTTTATAATGAAAATAGCAAGAAGGGAGGCAAATGGGTGCATGAGCTGCCACATGTCATCTGCGGGCTTCGGACTCAGCCGTCCAAAGCCACAGGACAAACACCTTTCTTCCTTGTATATGGATCTGAAGCTATTCTACCAGCCGATATCATGTGGAAATCTCCAAGGGTCAAAATGTACAATGAAGGCGAGGCGGACGAGGCGCGACAGTTAGAGCTCGATTCTGTGGAAGAAGCTCGCTGCACCGCTCTTGTCCAGTCAGCTCGGTACCTGCAGGGGATCCGGCGATATCATGATCGCAACGTCAGGGAGCGGTCATTCAGTGTTGGTGATTTGGTCTTGCGTCGTATTAAGGACGAATCTGGCCTACACAAGCTCAACTCAAGGTGGGAGGGCCCGTTCGCCGTCAAGCAGGTTACAAGGCCCGGGTCTTATCGACTACAATATCCTGAGGGTCAGGATGTCCCGAACTCCTGGAACATTCAGAACCTGCGCAAGTTCTACCCTTAAGACGAGGCCTGGTGATAGCTGAATCCCCGGGGGCTTAGAAGATCTCTTTTCCCCAAATCAATTTGGAGGCTACGAGCCACATGACTCGGGTTGTACATTCCTTCCTACTTGCACGACGGCCATGGTCACGTGCAAACACTTATATAAAAATCGACTTCTCGTCATGAATGATGCGGGGGCTACGGCCACGTTCATCCCCTTTCGACTTCAGTTCCTGACGGAACCCTCGGCTCCGTCTAACTCCTCTACATATCGAGTTCCGCCGCGACCTCGGATGCTCGCACGCGACAGCAGTTGCATTTTTTCCAACGCAGTCGATCCGCTCGACTAGCATAACAGCAGTACGCTGGAAAGGCTCGCATAAAGAGCTATCTCGACTACATCCTGAGTGGCTGCACTCAGAACAGTCTTGTTTCTGCCAAAAAGAATGGCAAACTCGCGGCACCGCCCGCACCTGCTCCTTGCAAGCTTGATCCGTCCGTCCGGGTCTTACCTAGCTTACAGAGCACGCTCACAGCAGGAGTGACCTTCGACTACACTCCGAGTCACCGCACTCGGGGTAGTCCCCTTTCTGCCCTACGCACGGCAATCCCGCGACGATGCTCGCGTTCTTTCCTAACAAGTTTAGACCTGCTCGATCGAGTTGTGGCTAATCTGTTAGACGAGTGTTAGCTACCCATCGGGTCGTTGCACCCAGGGAAGCGTCTACTACTTGAGCCTTGTAAGCCTGGATCCCAATTCAGCTACGGCACGCCAACAAGTAGAGATATCGAGTGAAGTATTTACATAAGAGAATGATTACTTGTTTCTCGTACCCTAATCCTGCAGTACACTATGTACAATTTGTTCTGCTACAGGTTGGGCCTCTCGCAGGTACTCTTCGAATCGCTCGTCCGTGCAGTCCGCCGTCATCCCTTGTGCAAAAATGCCCAGCTGCGCGTTTGGCCCGAAGGACTTTACATACGCAAGGGCATTGCTCACGCATGCGATTGGAGCCTCAGATAAGAACTTGAGCACTTTCTTTGGGGCTTCGCGGAGTCGCTCCAGCAGGGGCCGCGGGCCCGCTTCGCCTTCTTCTGGGGGATTCACCATGTCCACCAGCTCCTGGGCGGCCCCCGGAGGTCCTCCAGCTCCTTGCGCAGCTGCTCGTCCTTCTCGCCCAGCGTCTTGACTTGCTGAAGGCAGTCGACGAACTGACGTTCAGTATCGCCAATCACCTTCTGCAGCCTTTCGACATCATCTGTACGACGATACAGCATATTCTTCACATCAGTAAGCAGCTCCTCTTTGTGTTTCGTTATTTTCCTAAGCTCTGTGGTAAGGGTACATCAGCATCTAAGGGGAGTTACTAAGGAAAAGTACTCGACGGAAGCGAGGGCCTACCTTGGTGCGCTTTCTTCTCTGCCTTGAGCTGCCCCTGGTACTCTGCTTGTTGCTCCTTGAGCTATTGTTGGAGCTCGGAGTTGGCCTTCTCGAGGTTCTTCAGGTCATTCTTGAGCAGCCAAGTCTCTCGAGTTCTTTCTTGCTTCAGTATGTCCAGTTCTCACTGCAGATAGCAATTCTTTGTAATTTCCTCGGAGACACGCTTGTCCAGGGCAGCTAACTCTCGCGCATCATGTGGCAGAACCAACCTGAATTATACCGGCTCAAGTACACGAGTCCAATCTCGAGGGCTCCAACGTGCTTCAAACGGTATAATCCCTTGGCCTGTCGGGTAACGTCCCGATAAACCACCGATACACAGGATCAAATAAGGTTACCTCACACGAAGGTGAGTCCAGAGATACAATCACCATTATATTTTACATCACAAGGAATTACATGATAAGGGTTTTTCAAAAGTAATACGAAATTTCAAACTTAGAGAAAACAGTACAACTGTTGAAGTTTTGGCTTTTGGCAGCGGAAAACATACGCGATGATTTACAATACGTCGTCAAGACGGATGCCATGCTAAGCCCGGGCACGACATTGTGACAGCTCGTGTGTTTGTAAACTAGGCATATAATTTGTTAGTGTGAAATATGTGTTTGTTTGTATAAAGCTTATGTGTGTTTATGTGAAGCTTTTGAAAATTTAAAGTGCAAGTAAAAAGGGTATTTTTGTAATTATAGAAAAATCTAGGGTTGTTTTTGCAAAATATATTTGGATTAGGGTAATTTCAAAATAAGTGAAAGGTGGTTTTGTAAACATGTTTTCTTTTTCTTATTTTATGTTTTGTAAAAATATATATATTATTTATCCAAAAGTTTCATTTGAAATGTGTGTGGTGAAGTGGGTAAAAATTTTAGGTAAAATGGTAAAAATTAAGGGTATTTATGTGATTTTATAAAAGTATAAGTCCTTTTATGCAAATGTCTGATTTACAAAAGTAACTTTTAAAATTTACTTAGGGTTAAATTTTAAAAAGTGCAAGTCATCATGACATGTCTATCCAATCATTATGACGAGTCTATCCCGTCATTATGACGTGTCATAAATGCTTGCATTTAAGTCCTGAAATTTGACGAATTACATTTCTAGGACAAAAGCAATTCAAATCCAACTTTTACTCAAAACTTCACGCGTAAAAATATAAATTTTGAGTTTTTGAACTTGAACCCTAAAGCAATGTTGTAGAGTTTGAAAAACTCTCCAACTTTCGTTTTGGGCATTTCTTCATTTGGGTTTTAAATCAACGGGAAATTTTGTTTTACAGACAGGCCCTTGTAGTTTTCTGTATTTACAAAAAGGTCCTTGGGGAAGTCTGTTCACAATTCTCCTCTATTTCTTTTCTCCCCCGGCGTCTTTGACTTATCCGTTTCCACCGGCAGCAGCACTGTTAAAGTTCCTCTTTTCCTCCTCCTTTTATCTCTGTTCATCTCCTATTTGGTCCTCCCCTTCGTTTACTGGTGATTGCATCTGTTCATCCTCTCTCTCCCGTCTACCCCTTCCTCCAACCAATCCAGCACAGGCAGTAACAGCCATAGCAGCAGGCGCGCGAGCGCAGCCCAGGCGCTGGCGTGACGCGCGGAGGGAGCGGAGGCGCTGCGCTAGGCTGGCCCAGGCGGGGCGCTGGCGAGGGAGCAGGCGGGAGCGGGCCCAAGCGGTAGCTCAGCTCGGTGCGCGGGGTGAACGGAGATTGGAGCAACGGTGACTCGACGCAAGTGCAGGAGGTAGCTCGGCCCGAGCCCGAAGGAGCAGAGTCGCGTGAGGCGCATGGCAGGCGTGACTCGGAGCAAGTGGAACAGGCTGCAGGCTGCAAGTACGGTGTGGGCCCGGGCGAGCGCGCGAGGAAGCTAAGAGCGTGGGAGCGACGGCCCGAGTGAGCGCCAGAGGAGGCGATGCAGTGCTGATGGCGCACGTTGGAGCGTAGGCGCTGGAGCAGGCTTGGCACCGGCAGACGCGCATGAGTAGGCAGGACGGCTCGCGAACGTGGAGGGCGCTGGAGATGCGGTTGGCGGCGCGCGCGTGAGTGGCTCGGCCGGAGCAGGAGCAGCATGCGCACGGCCGGAGGTATGCGCGAACAGGAGCGCGCAGGCGCGGATGTGGACGCTGCTCGCGCGGGAGGCGTGACGCTGACGCGTGAACGGCACACGAGCCAAGCGACGCTGGAGCGGTTCGCGGGCGGTGTAGGAGCGAACCTGAGTGACGCCGAGCGGGTGACGCGAGCGTGCGCGCGGTGACGTGCGAAAGATGGCGATGTGTGCAAGTGCTGGGCGGCCGGAGCAGAGCGGGCCCATGAGCGCGAGCAGGCGATACTGAAGTGTAACGTGCTAAGCAACGGCACGCGCAGGAGGAGTTGTGGTGGAGAACTATTGTGCGAGATGCAGGAACGCGATGGCCGTCTCGAGGACGCAGCTCAGGTGTTCGACGAAATGTCGATACGCGTGGTGCTGAAGAACGCAAGGGTCCTGCTGTTAAGCGAGGCGTCAAGGGTGCAGGACGCCGTCGGGCGGATGTGGCAACGGCGTGCCGGAAGGTCGCACGTAGTGCGGGAGGTGCGGCGGTGCGACGATTCGGGGCGGACCCGCCCAGGGGGCAGTAGAGCCGCGCGTAGAAGACGTCAAAGGCCGTTGAGGAGAAAGCAGCGGACGAGATCGGGCGGCACTACGAACTGCTCGTGGAGGATTTGGAGGTGGCCAGGTGCGAGTAGACCTCGGTCCTCGCGGAGGCGGAGGAGCGGTTATGGCGCGGCGAGCCGGAAAGAAAGGAGGTGAAGCGAAGGTGGCGGTTATAGCGCGGCGAATTCGGAAGGAGCAGCTGCGCAGGTGTGCCGGCCATGTTTCAGCGGCACACGTGCGTGAGCAGAGAAGGCTCAGCCCGCGAGCAGGGGGACCCCGAGGTTCGCGAAGGCGTCGGCAAAGCGAACCAATCCGGTCCTATCGGCTTTTCCCATACGTCCACGACGTCCAGCGAAACATCGTCACCGTGGAAAAGTCGACTATCGTCGCCACAGATCACCGTGAGGAATAACTCTCCGGTTATTCTTCGCCCACTACAGTTCCCGGCAAGCTTTTTCGTTGTCCACGGAATCTCGTCACCGTCGAGCACTTCTCATTGCCGATCCTGTTCATCGCGGGAATTCATTTTCCGCCCATTCTTCTCTACAACCAAGGTTTGCCCTGACCTACTGAATCTTTCTAATGCCGGCAATTCCTTTGCCGGAATATCGTCGTTAACTCTTGTTATCTGTTTTCCCGAATCAGGGACTTGATTGCTATGTTTTAGAAAGTTCTAGGATGTCCTTCGTAAAATTTTCAAAACTTTCTTTGTTTCAAATCAGTGAACATTTACGAGTTTGTGTTATGCTCTTGAATTGAAAGTCTTGATCTGTGGTCTAGGTTAAATGTTAGGGAATGAATGCTTTATTTGTACCATATATTGTATGCATGTGTTTTAACTAAAAGATAAATCATAAGATGTATGTTTCAAGTGGAAAAGTGTGGTAATGAGTTAATCCATCACACAAATGCTCCTATCCCTACCGTCAAGACGTTATCCTCGTCTTGATTGCTGTTTCTTAAGTTCCTTGTCGTATAAGGATTCCCGTTAGTTCTTGTGTGTCTGCTGCTTAGCCAAAACATCTCTGCGGCTATGCTTCAGCGTTGGCTATTAGTTCAGCTGCTAAGCATCCGCTTTCCTTGAGTCTAGGATGTTTCTGTATAACAGCTGTCAGTCGATACTTCCATCATCGACCGATTAGCTGATATGGTTGTTACCTTTTTAGTATCGGCTACTGCCGATACGATTCTTTTGTTCTGTTCTATATCGACTGCACAGAGTCGATGTATCGAAGAGACACCCACGATCTTAAGGTTCTTGTTATCGGCCGATCCAAGCCGATTCTAGTCGTTTTCCGTATCGGTCAAACACGGCCGATCGATCTTTAGTTTTCCCACCTTTATCTATACACTTCTATCAGTCGATTTATCAATTGAGAAATCGGCTACATATCAATATCTATCGGTTCTATACCCTTAACCATACCCCATCGGCTGTATGTCACTCAATAGTTGTGCTGACGTAATCGAGTCGATGCAACCACACCTAATTACCTAGGTTAATAACTTGGCACATCTCGGCTAAACCCTTGTTGTTCCAATCGGCTCTGTTGTAATCTCCAACGAGTAGCCGATTCTAATCAGTCGTCCACCAAAAGCTCTATCCAAGTTTAGTTGCAAATCTTTGATTGTTATGTGAGTAATATGTTAAAGGAGTGTTGGATTGCAACTTTGTTGTGAGGTGAAATAGCTTCAAGTGCACGCTTTGAATGTGGTGTTGCATTACATATAGATGCGACTACATCGGCAACGGTACCTACGAGATCTCCCCGAAGTCTACGGAGGATGTTCCTGAAGACCAAATGAATATCACCAAAGGAGTATCTGAAGCCCCGAACCAAAGTTCGGAAGATATTAACATTTCTGACTTCAGACCCACCAATAAAGGCAAGCCCCGGACATATTCCACTATTTTATTTACTCTGCAATCTATATCTATCTATATTATATCTTGCATTAGGTCTAGGAATTGTGGTGAAACCCTAGATGCATAAAACCTAGGAATCCAGTGTAATGCTCCCGAGTCCTTATCGGATAGATGCTCCGCTAATAGGACCGGTAGAAGTCGAGTGATCTCCTGTCACTCGCGCGATATAGGAGTTGCATGTTTACATTACTGCAACCACTATAAGGATGACGGACAGGGTCATGTGCTGTGTCATGACCTGGAAGCTTACCCTGTCTGTTTCGGTGAAAAGTTTTAAGGCCGAAATGTTGGTAGTGGTGGCTAAGTTTTTGAAAGTACTAGCCACATGCCGCGAAATATGGTAAGCGGCAAGCCTAGTAACCAATCGGCCCGGCAAGTGGACATACCTGCCACCACTCGAGTTTACGTAATGTTCACACGCACCGACGTGCGGGAGTGCGTTCTGCAAGGCAGACAGGAATACGGGTTTTGTAGTCGCGCTACAGACGTATGTCCTGTACACATTGGGTGTGCGTACGGTCCTGCAGTCGCTTGTGGTGGACCTGATCCACGACCCGGAATGAAAGGCAAACGGTTGCTTCGGAACGATCGTTGGATCTTCCAAGCGTGTGTGTTAGGTTTACCTTGCAAGGTTAAATTCGATTCGAATCGTCCGCCTCTCACGAGGATTGAGACTGCTTATCCCTTCTGCCACATTGAGTAAAAAGTGGAATTAATGATGGATAATCTTGATGAATGATAAACACTACCTTGCTTGCTTAGTGTAGGTGCTAATCTAGAATAAATACTCAACTAGAAAATGAAAGCTAAAACTTGAAAATAGTTCATACTCTTTGTTACTTTTCAGCTGAAAATAAACCTAGAGCCCTCACAATGCCTTCATGAGTCTAGTTATGGGCTAAAGTATACCCAATCCCGGGTAAGCCTTGCTGAGTATTAGTATACTCAGCCTTGCTAGTTTTATGTTTTTCAGGTAAAGCCTTTGAAGATCCTACTCTTCCCTGTCTTGGCCCTATGCTCTTCCAGAAGATTGGTCCGTGGAATGGGATCCGTCCCCGACCAACATTGGTGATACCGAGTGATGTCGTGCTGGGGCTTAGCATGACATCCATCTTGTCGACGTGCTGTAGATCATCGCGTATGTTTTCCGCTGCTAAAGATCATAGCTTAAACGGTTTGTATTATTTTCTCTAGGTTTGAAACTTTGTACTACTTTCATAAACTCTTGTAATGTAATTCCCTATTATGTAAATTGTGATGGTGATTGTATCTCTGGACTCACCTTCGTGTGAGGTAACCTTATTGATCCTGTGTATCGGTGGTTTATCGGGACGTTACCCGACAGGCCAAGGGATTATACCGTTTGAAGCACGTTGGAGCCCTCGGGAATGGACTCGCGTACTTGAGCCGGTATAATTCAGGTTGGTTCTGCCACAGCTGGTATCAGAGCTATAAGGTTACTCTGGAGATACATTTTACCTTAAAAATGCTTTTAGTATAAAAGTTTGACCAACCAAAGGTTTCCCAAAATTAAGTTGGATTCGTTAAGGATTGTACTTAGTACGTAAAGCCCTAGGGTAATGTTTATGAGGGAAATAGAGGTGGCTATAGTATATATATAATACTAACTACCAGCATTACCTTTCTGTCAAAACTTAAATTCATGTACAACTCAACCTTACATTCTGTAACGACACCTTCGACGATGAGGTAAGGAGGTAAGGATCCTCAGCCAACTGAGGGAGCTTGGCCTTCCCGTCGGTGATGCGAACCGAACGCTGTTTCTCAAGCAGTGGCCTACTTGAGATGCTGCCAATATACCAACTTCGGTTGATTATATTGGGAGTATATGGTTCGGCGCAGGGTATGGCGATCGCAGATCATACCCCCGCATTTTGCGGTACCCCCGTGAATACGTTATCTCGATAACGTATGTTAACGTTGTCTGTACGGCGGTAATTGTACAGATGCTGTTTCTATAGTGAACAGTAATGTTTGGGAACGCTTTCATGACATGCTGGCATGAAAGGTTCAGTATATACATATTGTGATTTTCTGCAGGTAAGCTAACCTCGTTATGTAAGCTTGAACGTAAGAACGACTAGTATATATATAGGGAGAGACGTATTTATATGATGCCACCGTACTTAACCACGTAAGACCAAGATTACTTGGCAGTTATTTTTGTTTGTGAGGACGATAGAACGTACATACATCATGTTGTCTTGGATTGACCTAATTGCTTTGTTTGTTACGTTGATGTACTGAAATATGTGCTTGTATTTGAATGCCTGTTTTGACTTTGTGTTGTAGGAGTTAATGTAATCTGCTAGGCTAACTTAGAGTTGAGAACGCCTTTTGTGAATCAAGTGGAATGGGTTATGTTTGATCCTATCACCGATCTTAGCTTGACAACTAAATCAAACCCTTGATCTTGCTTTTCCTTAAGGGTTAAATCTTGATAGTTGTCAGCAAACCCTTGGATCCATTATTCAGTGAATCATCTGTCCTCTCTCAATGTTGTACCATATCTTGTTGGCTATTCTGGTTACAACATCTGAAAGTTACACCTTTAGTTTTTGCTCAGATGATTTTGGATAAATTAAAAAGATGTATGACAATAACTACTTTTTGCATACAATTCTCCCGGCAAAAGTCATGCATCATAATATGTACCATCTTTGGTTAGTGTGTGGTGTTGCATCATCATCGAAAGCCCGTAGACTAACTAACGAGTGTGCCTCCAGTACAACTTTAGGTTATCTTCGGTTTCTAAAACCTGTCTTGATGCTGTTGGCACTACAGGGTTGCTATTCCTCTTTTGTGGTGGTGTTTAATCACATGACCATGATGCCGTGTCGGAACCTAAGGCCTCATGTGCACTGCAGTCACATGATTGAGCCATTAGGGGCGCACTGGTGACTAGGTACATGTGACGTAACAACACTGCAATCTCTTCTTATGCAACCTTACTAATGTCCTAACTTTTGATCCTCGCCTAAGGATATAGATCTACCCGGGTGTTAGTTACGAGAGAACGGTTGTAGGGTGCGAGTCACGTGCATCATCAACCCATGAGGGTATGCATCATACTTCATGCATTTCATACGTGCATACATTGCAAATGTCATCATCCTTGCATCATAGTGTATGCATCATTTGGTCAACATCATGGTTATTACATTGTGTCATATGCATCATTTTGATTGTGCATAGAATTCTCCATCCTCATGATGCACCATCATTGCAATCATACATCTCAACAGTGCATCATATTCATAATTATAGATTGAGCATTGCACTCGGAGTAGAGCATTTTATTATTATCCCTTGATTGCATCGGTCTAAATAGGCATGTTTTGCAATAACATCATCTAAAATTATTCAGGTAACAAACTCTGAGCAAGAATATTTCAAACATCACTTTGTCAAACCCTTGTACCATCCTTATTTGTTATCCATGAATTTTGTGATGAATGTCACCGACATTTGTCGTCCTCATGTACAATCTCTTATCTTGTCAAACTCACCTATGTAAAATCTCTTCTTACTTTCGTTATACTCATCTCGCCATGCTCTCGTCATCAACCTCAATCTTCTCTAGTGCGATTGCTTCTTGCCATATTTAATGGGTGATTTGCTTCTCTTCCGTTCAGAGCCTTACGTCCGAATCTCGGGACGAGATTCTTTTTAGGGGGGAGGGCTGTGACAGCTCGTGTGTTTGTAAACTAGGCATATAATTTGTTAGTGTGAAATATGTGTTTGTTTGTATAAAGCTTATGTGTGTTTATGTGAAGCTTTTGAAAATTTAAAGTGCAAGTAAAAAGGGTATTTTTGTAATTATAGAAAAATCTAGGGTTGTTTTTGCAAAATATATTTGGATTAGGATAATTTCAAAATAAGTGAAAGGTGGTTTTGTAAACATGTTTTCTTTTTCTTATTTTATGTTTTGTAAAAATATATATATTATTTATCCAAAAGTTTCATTTGAAATGTGTGTGGTGAAGTGGGTAAAAATTTTAGGTAAAATGGTAAAAATTAAGGGTATTTATGTGATTTTATAAAAGTATAAGTCCTTTTATGCAAATGTCTGATTTACAAAAGTAACTTTTAAAATTTACTTAGGGTTAAATTTTAAAAAGTGCAAGTCATCATGACATGTCTATCCAATCATTATGACGAGTCTATCCCGTCATTATGACGTGTCATAAATGCTTGCATTTAAGTCCTGAAATTTGACGAATTACATTTCTAGGACAAAAGCAATTCAAATCCAACTTTTACTCAAAACTTCACGCGTAAAAATATAAATTTTGAGTTTTTGAACTTGAACCCTAAAGCAATGTTGTAGAGTTTGAAAAACTCTCCAACTTTCGTTTTGGGCATTTCTTCATTTGGGTTTTAAATCAACGGGAAATTTTGTTTTACAGACAGGCCCTTGTAGTTTTCTGTATTTACAAAAAGGTCCTTGGGGAAGTCTGTTCACAATTCTCCTCTATTTCTTTTCTCCCCCGGCGTCTTTGACTTATCCGTTTCCACCGGCAGCAGCACTGTTAAAGTTCCTCTTTTCCTCCTCCTTTTATCTCTGTTCATCTCCTATTTGGTCCTCCCCTTCGTTTACTGGTGATTGCATCTGTTCATCCTCTCTCTCCCGTCTACCCCTTCCTCCAACCAATCCAGCACAGGCAGTAACAGCCATAGCAGCAGGCGCGCGAGCGCAGCCCAGGCGCTGGCGTGACGCGCGGAGGGAGCGGAGGCGCTGCGCTAGGCTGGCCCAGGCGGGGCGCTGGCGAGGGAGCAGGCGGGAGCGGGCCCAAGCGGTAGCTCAGCTCGGTGCGCGGGGTGAACGGAGATTGGAGCAACGGTGACTCGACGCAAGTGCAGGAGGTAGCTCGGCCCGAGCCCGAAGGAGCAGAGTCGCGTGAGGCGCATGGCAGGCGTGACTCGGAGCAAGTGGAACAGGCTGCAGGCTGCAAGTACGGTGTGGGCCCGGGCGAGCGCGCGAGGAAGCTAAGAGCGTGGGAGCGACGGCCCGAGTGAGCGCCAGAGGAGGCGATGCAGTGCTGATGGCGCACGTTGGAGCGTAGGCGCTGGAGCAGGCTTGGCACCGGCAGACGCGCATGAGTAGGCAGGACGGCTCGCGAACGTGGAGGGCGCTGGAGATGCGGTTGGCGGCGCGCGCGTGAGTGGCTCGGCCGGAGCAGGAGCAGCATGCGCACGGCCGGAGGTATGCGCGAACAGGAGCGCGCAGGCGCGGATGTGGACGCTGCTCGCGCGGGAGGCGTGACGCTGACGCGTGAACGGCACACGAGCCAAGCGACGCTGGAGCGGTTCGCGGGCGGTGTAGGAGCGAACCTGAGTGACGCCGAGCGGGTGACGCGAGCGTGCGCGCGGTGACGTGCGAAAGATGGCGATGTGTGCAAGTGCTGGGCGGCCGGAGCAGAGCGGGCCCATGAGCGCGAGCAGGCGATACTGAAGTGTAACGTGCTAAGCAACGGCACGCGCAGGAGGAGTTGTGGTGGAGAACTATTGTGCGAGATGCAGGAACGCGATGGCCGTCTCGAGGACGCAGCTCAGGTGTTCGACGAAATGTCGATACGCGTGGTGCTGAAGAACGCAAGGGTCCTGCTGTTAAGCGAGGCGTCAAGGGTGCAGGACGCCGTCGGGCGGATGTGGCAACGGCGTGCCGGAAGGTCGCACGTAGTGCGGGAGGTGCGGCGGTGCGACGATTCGGGGCGGACCCGCCCAGGGGGCAGTAGAGCCGCGCGTAGAAGACGTCAAAGGCCGTTGAGGAGAAAGCAGCGGACGAGATCGGGCGGCACTACGAACTGCTCGTGGAGGATTTGGAGGTGGCCAGGTGCAAGTAGACCTCGGTCCTCGCGGAGGCGGAGGAGCGGTTATGGCGCGGCGAGCCGGAAAGAAAGGAGGTGAAGCGAAGGTGGCGGTTATAGCGCGGCGAATTCGGAAGGAGCAGCTGCGCAGGTGTGCCGGCCATGTTTCAGCGGCACACGTGCGTGAGCAGAGAAGGCTCAGCCCGCGAGCAGGGGGACCCCGAGGTTCGCGAAGGCGTCGGCAAAGCGAACCAATCCGGTCCTATCGGCTTTTCCCATACGTCCACGACGTCCAGCGAAACATCGTCACCGTGGAAAAGTCGACTATCGTCGCCACAGATCACCGTGAGGAATAACTCTCCGGTTATTCTTCGCCCACTACAGTTCCCGGCAAGCTTTTTCGTTGTCCACGGAATCTCGTCACCGTCGAGCACTTCTCATTGCCGATCCTGTTCATCGCGGGAATTCATTTTCCGCCCATTCTTCTCTACAACCAAGGTTTGCCCTGACCTACTGAATCTTTCTAATGCCGGCAATTCCTTTGCCGGAATATCGTCGTTAACTCTTGTTATCTGTTTTCCCGAATCAGGGACTTGATTGCTATGTTTTAGAAAGTTCTAGGATGTCCTTCGTAAAATTTTCAAAACTTTCTTTGTTTCAAATCAGTGAACATTTACGAGTTTGTGTTATGCTCTTGAATTGAAAGTCTTGATCTGTGGTCTAGGTTAAATGTTAGGGAATGAATGCTTTATTTGTACCATATATTGTATGCATGTGTTTTAACTAAAAGATAAAT
Source organism: Panicum hallii (assembly GCF_002211085.1). Taxonomy (NCBI): domain Eukaryota; kingdom Viridiplantae; phylum Streptophyta; class Magnoliopsida; order Poales; family Poaceae; genus Panicum; species Panicum hallii. Next base: position 28,321,938 of record NC_038043.1, on the reverse strand, counting down.
CATAAGATGTATGTTTCAAGTGGAAAAGTGTGGTAATGAGTTAATCCATCACACAAATGCTCCTATCCCTACCGTCAAGACGTTATCCTCGTCTTGATTGCTGTTTCTTAAGTTCCTTGTCGTATAAGGATTCCCGTTAGTTCTTGTGTGTCTGCTGCTTAGCCAAAACATCTCTGCGGCTATGCTTCAGCGTTGGCTATTAGTTCAGCTGCTAAGCATCCGCTTTCCTTGAGTCTAGGATGTTTCTGTATAACAGCTGTCAGTCGATACTTCCATCATCGACCGATTAGCTGATATGGTTGTTACCTTTTTAGTATCGGCTACTGCCGATACGATTCTTTTGTTCTGTTCTATATCGACTGCACAGAGTCGATGTATCGAAGAGACACCCACGATCTTAAGGTTCTTGTTATCGGCCGATCCAAGCCGATTCTAGTCGTTTTCCGTATCGGTCAAACACGGCCGATCGATCTTTAGTTTTCCCACCTTTATCTATACACTTCTATCAGTCGATTTATCAATTGAGAAATCGGCTACATATCAATATCTATCGGTTCTATACCCTTAACCATACCCCATCGGCTGTATGTCACTCAATAGTTGTGCTGACGTAATCGAGTCGATGCAACCACACCTAATTACCTAGGTTAATAACTTGGCACATCTCGGCTAAACCCTTGTTGTTCCAATCGGCTCTGTTGTAATCTCCAACGAGTAGCCGATTCTAATCAGTCGTCCACCAAAAGCTCTATCCAAGTTTAGTTGCAAATCTTTGATTGTTATGTGAGTAATATGTTAAAGGAGTGTTGGATTGCAACTTTGTTGTGAGGTGAAATAGCTTCAAGTGCACGCTTTGAATGTGGTGTTGCATTACATATAGATGCGACTACATCGGCAACGGTACCTACGAGATCTCCCCGAAGTCTACGGAGGATGTTCCTGAAGACCAAATGAATATCACCAAAGGAGTATCTGAAGCCCCGAACCAAAGTTCGGAAGATATTAACATTTCTGACTTCAGACCCACCAATAAAGGCAAGCCCCGGACATATTCCACTATTTTATTTACTCTGCAATCTATATCTATCTATATTATATCTTGCATTAGGTCTAGGAATTGTGGTGAAACCCTAGATGCATAAAACCTAGGAATCCAGTGTAATGCTCCCGAGTCCTTATCGGATAGATGCTCCGCTAATAGGACCGGTAGAAGTCGAGTGATCTCCTGTCACTCGCGCGATATAGGAGTTGCATGTTTACATTACTGCAACCACTATAAGGATGACGGACAGGGTCATGTGCTGTGTCATGACCTGGAAGCTTACCCTGTCTGTTTCGGTGAAAAGTTTTAAGGCCGAAATGTTGGTAGTGGTGGCTAAGTTTTTGAAAGTACTAGCCACATGCCGCGAAATATGGTAAGCGGCAAGCCTAGTAACCAATCGGCCCGGCAAGTGGACATACCTGCCACCACTCGAGTTTACGTAATGTTCACACGCACCGACGTGCGGGAGTGCGTTCTGCAAGGCAGACAGGAATACGGGTTTTGTAGTCGCGCTACAGACGTATGTCCTGTACACATTGGGTGTGCGTACGGTCCTGCAGTCGCTTGTGGTGGACCTGATCCACGACCCGGAATGAAAGGCAAACGGTTGCTTCGGAACGATCGTTGGATCTTCCAAGCGTGTGTGTTAGGTTTACCTTGCAAGGTTAAATTCGATTCGAATCGTCCGCCTCTCACGAGGATTGAGACTGCTTATCCCTTCTGCCACATTGAGTAAAAAGTGGAATTAATGATGGATAATCTTGATGAATGATAAACACTACCTTGCTTGCTTAGTGTAGGTGCTAATCTAGAATAAATACTCAACTAGAAAATGAAAGCTAAAACTTGAAAATAGTTCATACTCTTTGTTACTTTTCAGCTGAAAATAAACCTAGAGCCCTCACAATGCCTTCATGAGTCTAGTTATGGGCTAAAGTATACCCAATCCCGGGTAAGCCTTGCTGAGTATTAGTATACTCAGCCTTGCTAGTTTTATGTTTTTCAGGTAAAGCCTTTGAAGATCCTACTCTTCCCTGTCTTGGCCCTATGCTCTTCCAGAAGATTGGTCCGTGGAATGGGATCCGTCCCCGACCAACATTGGTGATACCGAGTGATGTCGTGCTGGGGCTTAGCATGACATCCATCTTGTCGACGTGCTGTAGATCATCGCGTATGTTTTCCGCTGCTAAAGATCATAGCTTAAACGGTTTGTATTATTTTCTCTAGGTTTGAAACTTTGTACTACTTTCATAAACTCTTGTAATGTAATTCCCTATTATGTAAATTGTGATGGTGATTGTATCTCTGGACTCACCTTCGTGTGAGGTAACCTTATTGATCCTGTGTATCGGTGGTTTATCGGGACGTTACCCGACAGGCCAAGGGATTATACCGTTTGAAGCACGTTGGAGCCCTCGGGAATGGACTCGCGTACTTGAGCCGGTATAATTCAGGTTGGTTCTGCCACACTAATCCGGATGGTTGGATCTAGATCTGACGACTCGGACACATTCTAGTTACGATGGTCCGATCTGCACGGTGAGGGTCCGGATGGTCCGATCTGACAAGAACGCGGCCGGCGGCGGGGAGGTCGCCGGGGATTGGTTTCCGCGGTGGCGCATCGCCGGAACTGGGCGATCTCGGTGCTCCGGGGATCAAAACAACTCGAGCTTGGGTCTAGGGGGTTCAGCGCGACACAGGTAAACCACCTAGGGCTAAGGCGGGGCTCAGGAAGGCTCGGTGAGAAAGAATCGACGGTGGGGGCGGATCTGCACGACGGCGCATCGCCAGCGTGCGCGTTCCGGTCTAAGAGCGGATAAAGGTCTATGACATCTAGCACCAAAGGACTAAGGTGACATGCTGAGGCTCACCGAGGGCCTGAACGGATCGGAGGAGCGGCGCAAGCTGGTCGGCGACGAGGGCCGAGCGGCGGAAACGGGCGGCGCTCACGGGAAGAGCTGCTGCAGGGGTCTTCCAGGCTTCTGATCTCCACGGATCGGCTCAGGGTGTACCTGCGGAGGTGCCACGGGGGTCAAGGGGGTCCGGGGATCACCGGCGGCAAGGAATCGCACGAGCGGAGCATCTCACCAGCGGCGACTCTCGATCAAATTCCGGCCACGGCCGGACTCGGGGTCGAGGGTGGAAGGCTCGGGAAGCTTCCTGGCGGGACGGTGAAGCTGCTGCGAGCCTTGGCCAGGGCTGGGATGCACCGGAGCGGCCGGCCCACGACGAAGCAGAGGTGCTGCACGGCGGAGCAAGCGGCCGGTGGTGCTGGGGATTCGGGCGGCTGCAGTGCGGCGGTAGGGCACAAGGAGGGTTTAAGGGAAGGGTTACAGGGGCCAAATAAGGAAGAGGCTGGTGGTTTGGGCGTGCGTGCCCCGGTAGAGATTGCGGCCATGATCCGCGCGGGAGAAGCGGATCGTGCAACCGCTCGGCGCGATCCTGGCTCGGGGAAGGAAACTTTTGGAAGGAGGGTGCGCACGGGAGACTGGCCGATGGGCTCGTGCTCCGTTGCGGGGTGGAGTGGGGCCACGTGCAGCGATGGCACGGCGGGGCGGAACAGAGGGAGCTGGCGTGGGGAAGAAGAAGGAAAAGAAGGAGATGGTCACCGACAGGTGGGGTCGAGCTGGAGGAATGACTGAGAAGGAAGGAATGACAGAGAAAAGAACGGGAATGACTGAGAAAAGAAGGAATGACTGAGAAAAGAACGGGAATGACTGAGAAAAGAAGGAATGACTGACCAACATTCCTGTTTCCTTCCTTTTCTTTTCCCGCACCAACTCAAATCTATTTGAATTCAACTCAAATTTGAATTCAACTCCTATTCACTCAACCAAATAAAACTTATGCACCAGCATGAATGCACAAACATGTTGAACCTAAAATAAATTTTAATTACTTGTGATATAAAATTAGTTTAAATGCAAGATAACTCAAGAAAAACCTTAGAAACTTTATTTAAACCAAAATAAATTCGTTAAAATTTTAGGAAATATACATTAGGGTGTTACAACGGCTTCGTAGAAGAGAGGGGGAGAGAGAGCGGTCACGGGGCTGGGCTCAGGTCAGCGGGCGGCGCCGGTGTGCCCTTCGGGTGCGTGGCAGCCGCTCGGCACCGGCGGCCCGACGTGGCTGAGCGGGGAACGGCCAGCGGGGGCAACGCGGCGGTGGAAGGAGGGGTGGGGCGATGCGTGGAGCAAGATAAGGGCGGTGCAGACCTGCAGGGGCTCGGGAGGCGGCCGGCGGCAGAGATCACGCGCGCGGCAGATAGCAGAGGGGATCGGGGACACAAGGAAGACGATGGAGGACCTAGGCGCAATATCACAGAAATGCAGGGACCCTACTGTAATGCTCGAGTAACTTTCAAACCAGGGCTCAAAATGGTGATGGACCCAAAAGCAAAAATGTATGGTTTTTCAAAATGTACAACTTTGCTTTAAGGCTCATCCACAGAAGAGCTAAGGATTTGCAGTTAACATAAAACTTAACAAAGTTTCTAAACTTTACATAAATCCTATTTAAAAATTGCACTACATTTACAGCCCATGTGTAGTTTCACCTACATTTATGATTTAAACACAAGTTTTTGACTTTTGCAAAATAATCCTCATACATTTAAACTCTACCCTCCATGCTTACCCATTTAACACTAAAGGACCTCTATTAAAATATAATTATATAAATAACCCTTTCCCTTAGTATTTAAATTTTTAAACACACTTTTACCATATTTTGCACATAACATCACACTAAAATTTAGGGTGTGACAACACTAATTACCTGAGTGTCACAAAGGACACGACGCTGCCCAATCCACCACCTCCTGAGCCCCAGCAACCCGAAGCCAGCGCCGGTGGTGATGAACAAGGCGAGGCCACTAATGCCAATCCTGCGGATGGCACAAGTAAGTGTGTGACCCCCCACGGGTAACTGCGTAGATCGCAGACTTTGTGGACTGAATGCATTTCGACTTACAGGTGCCCCACAGCCATCAACTGAAGAAGCTAGGGTACCTCAAGAAACCCTGGAGATCTACTGGTGACCGGGATTGGATACAAGAACATCATCACCAAAAATCTAGTGGATGATCCTCTCCTGATGGTCGACAACATGCGATACTTCCAGAAGATCTCCAAAGAGATGTACAAATTTACCATGGTAAGGCATGACTGTTCTTCTGCCATTATGCTTTGTCGAGTTGCTTGTCTCCTAAGTCTCCCCCTTATTCAGGATGTGGCCAAACTCTCCCAAGAAAAATCCGAAAAACTGAAAGCAGTCGTAAGTGGCCTCCGGGAACTCCAAGCAAAAGACCAACGCATATCAGAAGAACAGCGAAGGAACATATATCTTCAGAGAGAGCTTGACAAGTTGAAGCAGGAGCGGACACGCGAAACATGGCTTCTCAAGAATGATCTTCGCAATCTTGAGAAGTCCAACACCGAGCTCCAAGAACAGCTGAAGGAGCAGAAAAAGGCGCACGAAGGCAAGTCCTTTGCTCGCTCGAGTACTTTCTCTTAGCAATTTGTCTTGAGTTCTAAAAATTGTCTTCACCCCAGAGCTTCGAAAACTCTTAACACATAAAGAAGAGTTGCTTACTGATGTGAAGAATATACTGTATCGCCATACAGATGATGTCGAGAGGCTGAAGAAGGTGATCGCTGATACTGAACAACAGTTCATCGACTGCCTTCAACAGATCAAGACGCTAGGCGAAGTAAAGGAGCAGCGCCAGAAGGAGCTGGAGGACCTGAGGGGCACCGCCCAACAGCTTATTAACATGGTGGATCTGCAGGAAGGCGGCGAAGCAGACAGGCGATCCCTGCTGGGGCGACTCCTCGGAGCACCGCAAAAAGTCTTCAGTTTCATCGCCGAAGCCGCAATCACATGTGTCAGCCACGCCCTAAGTTTTGTAAAGTCCTTTTGGCCTCAGGCTTGACGAGAGGTATCCGTGCAGGGTGTGGCTGCAGACTGCTCTGAAGAGCAATTCAGTGAGTACCTCACAGAAGCCCAACCTGTAGCTGAAAAAATAGTAGAGAGTGTAATACAGGATTGAGATATTGTAAAAACAAGTACTCTTCTCCTTGTAATATATCTGTCATTGACGTCTACACTCATCTTTGCCTTACGATTTTTTGGATTATCCATGCTCGTAGGCTAAGTAGTAGACACTATCTCGGGCGCAGCGACCCTAGGAGTAGTCCAAATAGCTCCTCATGTGAGCCCGTCCAACAAGTTAGATAGAATTCGATCGAGCGGATCTAACCTGTTAGGAAAAAATGCGATCATCATCGCAACGACTGTCATGCTCATGGCAAGAAGTCGAAACTACCCCGAGTGCAGCGACTCTGGGAGTAGTCGATATAGCTCCTCATGTGAGCCCGTCCAACAAGTTAGATAAAATCCGATCGAGCAGATCCGACCTGTTAGGAAGAAAGTGATCATCATCGCAACAACTGATATGCTCATGGCAAGAAGTCGATTCATATAAAATATGAATGTGGCTACAGCCTTCGTATTTTAACAGAAAATTTACATTCTGGATTCTGTGGCACATAGCCTCCAAATTGAATCAGAAGAAAACCGCCTAGGCGCTCGGAGAACAGCTATCCCTGCACGTCTTCTTATGGGTAGAACTTGCGCAGGTTTTGAACGTTCCAAGAATTTGGGATGTCTTGGCCCTCGGGGTATTGTAGTCGATAAGACCCCGGTCTTGTAATCTGCTTGATGATGAATGGTCCCTCCCATCTCAAGTTGAGCTTGTGTAAGCCGGACTCGTCTTGGATGCGGCGTAGGACCAAATCGCCTATACTGAACGACCCTTCTCTGATGTTACAGTCATGATATCGTTGGATCCCCTGAAGGTATCGTGCTGACTGAACAAGAGCGGTGCAGCGAGCCTCTTCGACAGAATCAAGCTCTAGCTTCCTTGCTACATCCGCCTCACTTGCATCGTACATTTCAACCCTTGGGGATTTCCACATGATGTCAGCTGGTAAGATCGCTTCGGAGCCGTAGATAAGAAAGAACGGTGTTTGTCCTTTGGCTTTGGACAGTTCAGTCCTGAGCCCCCAGACGACATGTGGCAACTCATGTATCCACTTTCCTTCTTTCTTGCTGTTTTCATCATAGAGTCTTTTCTTGAGGCACTCGATTATCATGCCGTTCGCCCTCTCGACTTGACCATTGGCCCTTGGGTGTGCAACAGAGACATATTTGACTTCGATGCACGCATTTTCACAGAACTCCCAGAACTGGTTAGCCGTGAAATTTGATCCCAGGTCTGTGATGATGGTGTTCGGGGAAGCCGAAGCGATGCAGGATGTCGGAGATGAAATCAACGACTCTGTCTGGCGTGATCTTGGTGATCAGCTTGTACTCAATCCACTTGGTAAACTTGTTGATCGCTACCAATACATGGGTGAAACCACCTGGCGCCGTTGTAAATGGTCCAATCATATCAAGGCTCCAGCAGGCGAACGACTAGGATGGCGGTATGGTGATAAGATTGTGAGTTGGGACATGAGATTGATTGCCAAAGAATTGACAGTTCTGGAATCCCCGCACCAGGTCCTCTACATCCGACACTGCGGTGGGCCACCAAAAACCAGCTCTGTATGCCTTCCCATCTAGGGTTCTTGGAGCTGCGTGGTTGCTGCATACACCCTCATGTATCTCCCGCAGCATGTCGTAGCCGTCTTCTCCCGTGACGCATTTCATGAGTACGCCTGAATGTGCACCACGCCGGTAGAGTTTATTGTCGACTATGACAAAACCTTTGCTTCTGCGCATGAGGCGAGCTGCCGCTGCGATTCTTTGGTCCATCCCCGCTGGTAGTCTTTGGTCCTGGATAAAGTCGATATAAGCTTCTCTCCAGTCCTCTCCAAGCATCATAACCTCCTGATCGGGCTGTTGAAGGTCAGCATGGGTGGTTACCTGAGGTGACGGCTTGATGGATGGTTGCTTTAACTCCTGGATGAAAACTCCCTCTGGAACTTGCGCAAGGGTGGATCCTAGCTTGGATAGTATGTCTGCGCCAACATTGTGTTCACGTATCACATGATGGACCTCCAGGCCGGAAAACTTATTTTCCAGCTTGCGCACTTCTGGTACATAGGCGTCCATTGTCTCCTTGTTGCAATCCCACTCTTTGTTGACTTGCTGAACGACTAGAAGTGAATCGCTGTACAAGAGTAGTCCACTGGAACTTGTCCTGGCATTTCAGGAGTTTGAAGAAGGGTAGTCCTCTCTCCCCGAGTTGGGAGATGAACTTGTTCAGGGCTGCCATACATCCTGTTAGCTTCTGTACATCCTTGATTATGGCCGGAGCCTCCATATCAGTGATGGCCGTGATCTTCACAGGATTAGCCCGGTTGCTGACAATGAACTCGAGCAATTTCTCTGATGGTACTCCGAAAATGCACTTTGCTGGGTTGAGCTTCCATGAAAACTTGCGTAAGCTGCTGAACGTCTCTTCCAAGTCTGCAATCAGGTCATCGGGATTCCTGGTCTTGATGACCACATCATCCATGTAGGCTTCAACATTCTGATGCAGCTAATTAGAGAAGCATATCTGGATTGTGTGTTGATAGGTTGCTCCTGCGTTTTTCAACCCGAAAGACATGGTTTTGTAGGTATATGTCCCGAACGGGGTGATAAACGCAGTTTTTATTTGATCTTCCTCCTTGAGCATGATCTGGTGGTACCTTGAATAGCAGTCAAGGAAGCAGAGGAGAACACAACCTGCCGTCGAGTGGACAACTTGATCAATGCGCGGTAACCCGAAGTGATCCTTTGGGCAATGCTTATTGAGATCGGTGTAGTCAACGCACATTCTCCATTCATTGTTCTTTTTCTTTACAAGGACGGGATTAGCTACCCACTCTGGATGGATTACTTTTTAATGAAGCCAGCCGTGAGGAGTTTAGCTATTTCTCATTTGATTGCCTCACGTTTGTCTTGAGCAAACCTTCAAAGGTGTTGCTTTTTGGGCACAGCCTGTGCGTGTACATTTAGACTATACTCGATCAGTTCCCTGGGCACCCCTAGCATATCCACTGGTTTCCATGCGAATATGTCTCGGTTAGCCTGAGGGAAACTGACGAGCGCGAGTTCCTATTTCTCAGCTAAGCCTGGACCGATGACGGCAGTCTTAGATGAGTCGCACTCCTGGAGCTGGATCGTCTTGAGGGCAACATCGCTGGTTGACTGGATGCTCGACTTGCTGGCCTTCTTCGTAGGGATTTCTAGCCTGGCTTGGGAGAGCTGTTGTGCAGCCGCGAGTACTTCTCCTGAAGCATCTGGCACACGCGTAGTCGAAGCATACTGGATAGCCAACTGGTTGTAGTCGTATGACTTCTTCAAGTCGCCTCGGAGAGTGAGTACCCCACTTCGTCCTGGCATCTTGAGAAGTAAATAAACATAATGCGGCACTGCCATGAATTTGGCTAGTTCCGGTCTCCCCAGTATGGCATGATAAGAAGATTCGAAGTTGGTAACTTCAAAATTGATGAACTCGGTGCAGTAGTTCTTCCTCGTGTCAAAGGTGACTGGAAGGACAACCGTGCCAATGATGCGCTGCATTACCTGAGACAATGCCGTAGAAGGGAGATTTGCTTGGGATGAGCATGTCCGTTAAGTCCAAGCCCATCTTTCTCAAAGTGCTGGCGAAGATGAGGTTGAGACCACTTCCGTCGTCGATGAGTACTCTAGTGAGCTTGACTTCAGCCACCACCGGCTCTGAGAAGCTTGTCCACTGATCATCGCATGAGAAAGAGATGGGGACCTCCGACCAACGGAGTGGTCGTGGTACCGCCGGTTCGATGGACATGATTTCTCGGAGGAGCAGTTTCTGTTCCCTCCTAGAATTGAACTCTTCATCACCTCCGAAGATGACGTTGATGGTTTTTGCAGCATCTTGGAACTTCGCATTGTGCGATTTGTCCCCTTGGTCATCCTCTTCGGGTTCTTTATCAGCTGGCTTATTCTTCTTGCCGCCACTGGGATTGCTAAATGTCCTCCGGAGGTGGTAGCAATCAATTGCCGCATGATTAGCACCTGGATGCCATGGGCATTTCTTCTGCAGGAGCTTTTTGAACTCCTCCTACGTCGTTGTCTTCCTGCCTCGTGAAGGATGGTCCACAGCTGCGATGAGGTCATCTGGCTTGCGCTTTCGGGATGGACCTGAGTAGTCCCGCTGGCTCTTGTCGGTACGACTGTCATTTGTGCACCTCAGGTTGCTGTCATTGCACCTCGGGAATCGCTCCCGCATCTTTTCCTCCTGCTCGGACAAGTCATGCATCATGTCATGAAGTCCTGCAACAGTTTTTGGTCTATTCCGCCCAAAGTCTCCTTAGATGCCTGGGTCGGTGATACCATTGTAGAAGCAGTCGATGATGTCTTCCTCCGAGATATTCGCAATGGTGGCACGCACATCGAAGAAACGGTGTGTGTAGGACCGTAGGAGCTCGTTATGTTCCTGTTTACATTGAGCAAGGTCGTGACAAGTACCTGCACAGGTGATCGCCCCCTGGAAGTTGTCAATGAAGACTTTCTTGAGCCGCTCCTAGGAGTCGATCGAGTTGTTGTTGAGCTCTCCAGCCATGTGAGCGACGTAGGGTCCAAAGCCATCGGAAAGTAGACGACCATGGTGATGTTGGAGCTTCCTGCGACTTCTGTGGCGATGGAGTAGCATTGTAGCCATTGCCGAGGAGCTTGTTTGCCATCGTATTTGGTGATCCCGATCAGCTTGAAGCCCTCAGGGTATTTGTAGCTGCTGAACCGGGCTGTGAACGCTGGAAAGCGATCACTGCAATCTGTACCTTCTGTATCGGCTACTTCGCATTCTTTCGTCTGGAATCAATTATGGATCGCGTATCGCGTCCTTCGTTGATACTCTGGCACAGGTCTTCTGGGTGATTCTGATGATTAGCTTGTCGCGGGTTGCCTCCTAGAGGTGGCTGCTGCCTCCCGCTAGTGGCTTGACTCCCATGAGCGTTGTCGTTGTTGTTGCTTCGCTGAGGTCGAGGATGGCCACCTGCCGTTCGACTGTTAGCCCGGCTGCGGCTTTCACCCACGTGTTCTTCTCTGATGGTGGACGTTGGGTTTTGTTGATCGAGCTGAATCCATGCCCTTTGCACGTAGCGAAGTGCTTGGTGCAGGTTTGGATTGTTACTGCACTCGAGTATGGCGGTTACCCTGGCGATGTTGGCCACAGGAGTCCTGAAACCCCGCTCGCTCACGGCGGCGAATTCAGCATCTAGCTCACGATGCATAGATCGCATGCACTCGTTGACCCTCCTTCGCCAAACTGCGCGGCCTCTATTCCTGGCCCTTCGCGCCTCACGCTCGGTGTCATTTTCGTCGCCGGTGTTGGCTGTGGCCTCGTCTTCAGATATCATGTCAAGTGCATCATTGGGTGCGATGCCATCATCCTCACCCTCCTCCGCCATCAACACTTGGTGTGATATGAGCTCATCCGAGCTCGCTTTGACTAGCTCGGTCGACTCCTCTACCATAGTGGCTAATGGCCTGCCCTCCTAAAAAGGCAAGGGCTCGAGGTGTGCCACAAGTCGGTCTTCGTCTTCGAGTAGATCGGAGAGTTTCATGCTGTGGCAGAACCGGTCGAATTATTCCGGCTCAAGTGCGCTATTGACCGCCGTACAAACTGCTATCAGCTTAACGCACTTCAAACGGAACAATCCATTGGTCTGTCGGGTCTCCGCCCGATACAACCACGGTTCAGCAGGATCGAAGCAGGTTTATCTCGCACGAAGGCGAGTTCACATCATAGAATAGCTCAACAACATTTAATTTACATCATACATACATTATTACAAACGAGTTTCAAAGATAGGTAAACTTATACATAACCATGTTCAACTGACAAGCATAACAGCTTGTCCATCTCACAGCGGAAGAAAAAGTTTTACGCGACTACAGACGTCGCGAAGGCAAACACCAAGCCTAGCCCGGGGCCTGGTGTCACTCCGGAGGGTCAGTGCCGGCCGGGGACGGGTCCCACTCCACGGACCAGCCAAAAGGAACGGACGTAGGCCACCCAAGGTTGTCCGTGGGGTTCTCGTAGGTTATACCTGAAATAGACATTAGCAAGGCTGAGTATGCTAATACTCAGCAAGGCTTACCCGGAATTGGGTATATTTTAGCCCTTAACTAGACTCATGAAGGCTTTGTAAAGGCTCTGGGTTTATTTTTCAGCTGAAAAGCAACAAAGAGTATGAACTACTTTCAGATTTTAACTTTCAGGTTCTAACTTGATTAGCCATTCTAGGTTAGCACCTACACTAAGCAAGCAAGGTAGTGATTATCATCCATCAAGATTATCTCATCAACATTTACGTTTATTTACTTAATGTGGCAGAAGTGATAAGCAATCTCAAGCTTCGTGAGAGGCGGACGATTCGAATCGAATTTAACCTTGCAAGGTAGACCTAACACACACGCTTGGGATTACCGGCAGGGCTTTCCGAAGCAACCGTTTACCTTTCATTCCGACTTGTGGGCAGGCCACCTCAAGCGACTTGCAGGACCGTACGCACATCACTCGTGCAGGACATACGTCTGTAGCGCGACTACAAAACCCGTATTCCTGTCTGCCATGCAGAACGTACTCCCACAGGTCGGTGCGTGTGAACATAACATAAAATTCGAGTGGTGGAAATATACCCACTTGCCGGGCCGATCGGTTACTAGGCTTACCGCTTTACACCATTTCACGGCATGTGGCTAGTACTGTTCAAACGCTTAGCCACCACTACCATACATTTCGGCCTTAAAGCTTTTATCAAAACAGACAGGGTAAACTTCCAGGTCATGATACAGCACATGACCCTGTCCGTCATCCTTATAGTGACTGCAATAATGTAAACATGCAACTCCTATATCGCGCGAGTGACAGGAAATCACTCGACTTCTACCGGTCCTATCAGCGGAGCATCTATCCGATAAGGACTCGGGAGCATTACATTGGATTCCTAGGATTCATGCATCTAGGGTTTCATCACAACTCCTAGACCTAATGCAAGATATAATACAGATAGTTATAGATTGTAGTGTAAATAAAATAATGGGATATGTCCGGGGCTTGCCTTCTGGAGTAGGGGTAGGAGCAGGAGAGTCAGAGATTTCCGAACTCGGGTTCGGAGCTTCAATTAGACTTTCGACGACTTGTGCTGGGTCTTCTGGAAAGCCTTGGTCTTGTCCTAAGACCAACTCGTAGTCCCCGTCGTCGAGTGTCGTTGATTCTATATGAAATGCAACACATTAATGAGGTGAATTTTTAATTTTTAAAAAAAATTTAAATATTATATCACATCCAATTAGCACACAAACATGTATAAAACAAAGAGGGTTTAGATTTGAAACACCATTTATAAGATATGGTAAAATTTTATTGTAATATGAATTAAACCTTTGGGTTAAATTTGAAATAAACTAAAATTTGATTTCAAACTTTAAATAAAAGATCATAGAAACTTGATTATATATTAGGATCATAAAACATTACATTAGTGAATATTAAGAGATTCTAATTAGGGTAGGTTATACATTAGGTTTATTTTAAATTTGAAAGCTCAAATTAAAGATGTTAAATTCAAATTAAATGTTGGGTTTGAAATTGCACAAGGTCACCTAGGGCTTAAAGAACATTCATGCTAAACTTAAAGATAAACACTAGAGCATGAAATGACAAGATCACATACGCATTACCTCTTAATCTTAGAGGTTTAATAAAGGCAAAAGTATTTTGTTTCACACCACACTTCATTAACAAAAACCATAGAGTTTGAAATCTACTTTTTAACAAAGTTGGTTTCACTATTTTTAGATTTTTCTGCGAGTTGTTATGAATTTTACAAGACAGACTAGTCCCTCACATGAAATAACAGATTTCCCTTTACACATTAGTCCCTGCATTTAACATCTAGCCCCCTGGAAAGAAAGTACTCCACGCAATTAGACCCAAACCATGGCCGGCGGTGGGGGAGGCTCCTGCCCGGCCAAATTCCGGCCGGTGGGGTCGCCGGCGGTGAGGGGAAAAGAGAGGGGGAGCACGAGGGAACCTAGGGCTACCTGTGGGTGGTCTCGGAGGGGCTCAAGGCGGTCGGGGGAGAGCTGCCCGCGGAGGACAGGGCCGGCGGCCGGAGGCGCACGGCGGCGGGGTAGCTCCGGCGTGCGGGGAAGGGAAAGAACGGGCGGGGAAGGTGCAGTGGGACACGAGGAAGCTACGGGCGGGGTCAATTTGAAGAGGAAAGGGGCGGAGGGAGAGGTCCTACGGTGGCCCGAGCTCACGGCGGCAATGGAGGAGCGGCGAGGTGCTGACACGCGCGCGGGGAAGGTCGGGGGCGTCAATTTATAGGCAAGCGGGTCGACGGTGAGCTGCTAGTGCCGTAGAGCAGGAGGGAGGGGAGGGGATAAGGCCGGCCGCAAGGTTTTGCGGCGGCGGCAGGAGAGGCGCCGGCGGCGGTGCGGCAGTGCCGCAGGCGCCGTGGCGCGCGAGGGAGGCGCCAGCAGGGGGAGGAACAGAGCGGTGAGGGGGGTGGGGCGGCAACGCGTGGCAGGGGGAGGAACCCGGGGGGGGTGGCCGGCGGTGAACCCGGGGCGGCGTATTACTCCGGCGACAGAGGGAACAGAGGAAACAGAGCAGGGGAGGAGCAGGGCGCCTGAGGAAGAAGGGGAACGAACTGACATTTGGACTGATCTGCGATTTCAGAGAAAGATAGGGGCCTAACTGAAAAGGGTTTGTAACTTTTAAACCAATGCTCAAATGAAGATGGTCCAAAAAGCAAAAGTGCATGGTTTTTCAAACTCTACAACTTCTCTTTAAGGTTCATCTCCAGTTGAGCAATAGTTTTTGAGTTAAAATGAACTTAGTAATAACTTCATGTTTTAAGTAAATCCCTAAGTAAAATTACTTTTGCACATTCATCCTATGGTAATTTCACATATATCTTTGTAAATTGACCACTGATATTACTTTTTGCAAAATAACCCTTATGCTTTCAAACTTTTCCCTCATCTTCATCCAATTTGCATAAAAGTACCTTTAGTTAATATTAATTACATAAACATCCTTTCTTTCATAGCATTACATATATAAAGCATATTTTTGCCAAACTTTGAATATACAAGCATGCTTAAAATCTAAGGTATAACCTAGCTAATTACCTGAGTGCCACAGCCTTCCCCCCTAAAAAGAATCTCGTCCCGAGATTCTGAAGCAAGATGGAACAGACGGATCAAGCTCGACGATTGATTTGGAAGAAATCGGGAAAGTTGTGTTGAAGATAAGATTCGGTTTCCCACGTTGCTTCTTCCTCTGTATGATGGTTCCATTGAATCTTGTACATTTTGGTGGTCTCTCTTCTGGTACTTCTTTCTTTAGTATCAAGAATTCTGATGGGATGTTCTGTATAGGTCAGATCTGGTTCGATTTCGATAGTTTGGGAATCGATGATCTCGGTGGGGATTTTAACACATTTTCTGAGTTGGGAGACATGAAAGATGTTATGAATGGCCGCTAATTGAGAAGGAAGTTGGAGACGATAAGCTACAGGTCCACAGATTTCGAGGATTTCAAAGGGTCCGATGTATCGAGGAGCAAGTTTCCCTTTTACACCGAATCTTTGAACACCTCGGATGGGAGATACTCGAAGATATACGAAGTCTCCGATGTGAAACTGTAATGGTCTTCTTCGTGTATCAGCGTAGCTTTTCTGTCGAGATTGGGCGGTCTTTAGATTGTCCTGGATTAGCTTGACTTTATCCTCTGCTTCTACAACTAGATCGGGTCCAAAAATTTTACGTTCGCCGGTTTGTGACCAATTCAAAGGAGTTCGGCATCGGCGACCGTATAATGCTTCAAAGGGAGCCATTTTAATACTTGTCTGATAGCTATTGTTGTATGAGAATTCCGCTAGTGACAAGTATTTATCCCAATTTTTGTCGAATTGGAGTACACAAGCTCTGAGCATATCTTCCAGAATTTGGTTTACTCGCTCAGTTTGCCCATCCGTTTGAGGATGATAGGCGGAGCTTCGAATTAATTTAGTCCCAAGAGCTTCATGAAGTTGCTCCCAGAACCTAGCAACAAATTGTGCTCCACGATCAGAAATGATCGTTTTAGGTACTCCATGAAGTCGAACAATCTGATCCAGATAAATCTCAGCATACCTTTTAGCATTGTATGTGGTATGCACGGGAAGAAAATGTGCTGTCTTGGTTAATCGATCAACGATTACCCAAATAGAGTCATGCCTCCGAGAAGTATTGGGTAGGCCAACAATAAAGTCCATACTGACATCCTCCCACTTCCACGAGGGAATGGGTAGAGATTGAAGAATACCAGCAGTCTTCAAATGACTGGCTTTGACTCTTTGGCAGATGTCACATTCTGACACATACTTGGCTATTTCTCGTCTCATACGAGTCCACCAAAAGTTGTGTTTTAGATCCTGATACATCTTCGTACTGCCGGGGTGTATGGAAAATTTAGATAGATGGGCTTCATCCATTATTTGTTTTCGGAGTTTATGGTCCTTCGGTACAACAATACGTTCATTGAACCATAAGACTCCTTCAGGATCTACTCGGAAGCATTTATACTTCCCTTCCCCTTGCATCAACTCTTGTTTAATAGTTCTAATGCCCTTATTTCGCTGTTGTGCTAGAACAATGCTATCTCTGAGTGTGGCTTCAACCGAGATATGGTTTAAGTCACCTTGGGAAACGATCTCTAGATTAAGTTTACTCATTTCCCAACAGAGAGTTTCATGGAATGCTTCAATGGATAGGCAAGAACAATGTGCTTTGCGACTAAGGGCATCAGCAACGACATTGGCCTTGCCTGGATGATAATGCACTTCCAAGTCATAATCCTTGATAAGTTCTAGCCAGCGCCTTTGCCTCATATTTAAATCTGCCTGGGTAAAGATATATTTGAGGCTTTTATGATCAGTGTAGATATGGCATCTTGTACCCATTAGATGATGTCTCCAAATCTTTAGGGCATGAATAACAGCTGCGAGTTCAAGATCGTGGGTGGGGTAATTTTGTTCATGAACCCTAAGTGCTCGTGATGCATATGCAATTACTCGGTTGTCTTGCATAAGTACACAACCAAGTCCAGTTCCTGATGCATCACAATAGATATCAAAAGGTTTTGTGACATCTGGTTGAGCTAAGACTGGTGCAGTCGTAAGATGATTTCTAAGGATATGAAATGCATCTTCGCATTTTTGATCCCAGGAGAATTTCACACCTTTCTTTAGTAGTTCGGTCATAGGTTTGGCTATTCTAGAAAAATCAGGAATGAAACGGCGATAATAGCCAGCTAGACCGAGAAAACTACGAATCTGATGGACGGAGGTTGGGGGTTTCCAGTCCATCACTTCTTGTACTTTACTGGGATCGACGGATATTCCGTCTCTAGAAATGGTATGGCCCAGAAATTTGACTGTATCTAGCCAAAACTCACATTTAGAGAATTTGGCATATAAATGATGGTCTCTTAATCGCTGAAGGATGACATGGAGATGCTTAGCATGATCTTCTGGAGTTTTAGAATAGATCAAGATGTCATCAATGAAGACCACGACAAATTTGTCGAGCTCTTGCATGAAAACAGAGTTCATGAGATACATGAAATAGGCTGGGGCATTTGTGAGACCAAATGACATGACAAGATACTCGTATAAACCATACCGAGTGGAGAAAGCTGTTTTTGGAACATCACTGGGCCGAATCTTAATTTGGTGGTAGCCGGAACGAAGATCTATTTTAGAAAACACTTTGGCTCCGGCTAGCTGATCAAAGAGGATATCAATGCGGGGTAGGGGGTATTTATTTTTGATAGTCACCGCATTGAGAGGACGATAATCAACACACAGCCTCAAGCTATTATCTTTCTTCTTTACAAATAAGGCCGGACAACCCCATGGTGATGCACTTGGGCGGATAAAGCCTTTGTCTAAGAGATCTTGGAGTTGGATTTTTAACTCGACCAACTCATTAGGAGGCATACGATATGATTTTTTGGAAATAGGGGCTGTACCCGGTTGGAGTTCTATAATGAACTCAATGTCTCGGTCTGGGGGCATCCCAGGTAAGTCATCTGGAAAAACATCTGGATATTCACAGACGACTGGAATATCTTCAAGTTTGACCTTAGATATGGCATAGGTGCAAGAGTTAACGAATTTTGATTGTGGAAGATAAAGAATGGTAGGCTCATTTTCCGGAGAACCTATCTCCACGGTTCTTGAAGGAATATCTAGAGACACATGATGTTGGGTCATCCAATTCATACCCAAAAGAACATCCATCCCCTTAAGGTCTAAAACCAATAAATCTGTTCTGATTAAATGGCTACCCAGTTGAATCGGTACCTTCCTACACATTTGATTAGACATAGTCTTACCACCAGGAGTTACAATCCTATAAGCTTCACTTATAGTGCAAATATCCAAACCCACTCTAATCCCACAATCCGTACTGATAAAACTATGGGTAGCTCCAGTATCGAAAAGAATAATAACGGGATAACGATTAATAGAAAATGTACCCGTCATTATCGGTGCTCCCTCAGGAAGTTCGGAGAGTGTAGTGAGATTCACCCTCCCTTGTCGGACCTGTACCACTTGTCTCTTACCCTTGCCTTTATAGTTCGGATTAGATGTTTGCCCTTGGAATGATTTCCTAGGTTGAGGGCAATCCTTGATGAAGTGGGACGGGCTCCCGCAATTGAAACAACGATAATTGCTGTTTCCTGGAGTAGCTGGCGGAAAGCTCGGTCGTGGACCTTGTTGGGGTTGTTGCTGATTTTGTGGCAGGGGTGGTCGGTTGAACTGTGCTTGTTGAGGAGGTCGGGCTACCCATCTGCCAGATATATTACCTCGAGGCGGAGCTCGAGGGACGTTGCTCGGAATCAATCGATATCGAGGCGACTGTGGAGTTGCAGGTCCTGTGGGTGCTTTTCTTTTCTTTTCCGCTCTGTGGGCGGCAATGCAATCTTCTTGAGTTATGGCCATGTTGACCAACTCATTCAAATCATTGGCCTTCACTAGATTCAGCCATTCTTTGAGCTTGGTGTTTAGGCCTCGACGGAAACGATCACATTTGCGGGCATCTGTATCCGCATGTGATCCCGCATACTGGCACAGGTGATTAAAAACCTGTGCATATTGTGTAACTGTGCGGGTACCTTGGGTCAAATTTAAAAATTCATTGAGCTTTCGCTCAATGAGTCCAGCTGGTATGTGATGTGCCCGGAAAGCAGTCCGAAATTCATCCCAAATAATCACGTGTTCGGCGGGTTGCATTGCATGAAACTGATCCCACCAAAGACGTGCATGGCCTCGGAGTTGCTGGGCGGCGAAGAGCACTTTATTCTCCTCTGAACATGGAGCTGATAATAAGGCGAACTTGGACTCGATAGTCCGCAACCAGGCATCTGCATCTAAAGGCTCCTCGGCCTTGTGGAATAAAGGAGGTTGGGTGCTGAGGAAATCCTGATAGTTGGCCGACAGAGGTTCACCCCGGCCTCGCGGTTGTTGCTGGAAATGGCCCATCTGAGCTTGCACAAGTTGATTTAAAAGCTCGGTTTGCCGGGCCATAACCTCGGCCAAATTCGGAGGTGGCGGTGGTGGTTGCTGGGAACTACCAGGTTGTCCTGCCCGGAATCCTTCCGGGGTTCCTCGAGTAGCTCCAACCATCTGAAATAAAGGAGGCATCCATTATCACCCATAATCTTACTCCAATTTCAGATAATATACATTTTATCAAGCTGAAAAGTAATGCACATGCTCCATTCAATCTACTCACAACAGGTACACAGGTATTGAACAAGATAACTCAGGATTTACATTACTATAAAGATACTACTATCTTACATCAGCATACTCAAAAGGTACAAACTTCTACCTAAAAGTACATGCCACACATACAACAAGTGGCTTTATAACTAGATATTCTACACCCCCCTTATATTACATCTTATACATTTATTACATCTAAACCACCACTCTATCAACGGTGACTAAAAGTCATCAAAGTTGCCCACTGATGACTGGCTTCCAGAAGAGGAATGGTGGGGACTAACGACAGGATCCCCATGCTCAGAATCAAGTTCGGAGACCCCTTCAATCTCCTCGGGATCTTCCTCTTCTTCTTCAACTTCAGGTACTGCCGGTGCATCTGGAGGATGCGGTAGCTGCTGCAATTCCTCGATCTGGGCTTGAGCATCATCCACCGCAAGGATTAGGTCTTGGACTTGGGTCTGCAGGAACTCGATAACCGTGTTCCGTTGGGTGATTATATGATCGCTCTCATTAATCTGATCCTCCCTATGGTGGATGGTCTCGTTTTGAGTGGCGATTATTCCATTCTTTTCAAGTACCACTGCTTGAAGTTGATCGGCCTGGGTAAAGTACCTGGCAGCGTCCCCGTGATAACTTCGCGCAGCAGTGATCAAATAGCTTATTTCACGGCGTAGCAACATATGATAGTGGTATTGTATATTCGTATAACGTCTCATTCCTTGCACCACTTCTTCTGGTGGACCTTCCAGTCTATGACTTTCAGGAATTATTCTGAGATCTTGCTCCACTTCATTAGGATCTGTTGTGGCGAACAAACCTATAGGTTGTCCTACAACTTCCTCGGGGTGTTGTCTGCAAAAGGCATAAATGGCTTCTAGGGCCGCTGCTTCAATGGTGTCCATAATTCTATAGCCCGTCGTGCTGACCTCGATGGGCTGCCATTGTGAACGAAAAGGATGCTGAGGTATACTCATCCTGACATGGGCCCTATGGACTCCGTCTTCCACATGTTCAACAGCGTCGTACTGCGGGGGTTCTGTATAATGGAAAGCCTGCAAAGATTCCCATAGCAAGCGAGGAAAACCTTCCCAGTGAAGGGCATTGGTGTGGAGATGCCCTTCCGGATCCCAGAAAACATTGGAAGGTGCTGCCATCTGCGACCAGGATGCAAATGGCAAAACTTGTCATCTTGTTAGAAGAATACAAGATAAACAAATCAAGATAATCAATTTTGATAACAGCAAAGGCTGGAAATCAGATGGAAAACTAAGATCCCATATAAGATACCCAGCTTAAAGCTATCCTTAGCTCTACATTAACCCACTCCAAATACAAACATTATGTCCATCATATAAAATTCTTTCATTAAGATAAGATGCATGCACGCACTACTCGCCCTCACAACCAAAACAACTGCCAAATATTTTTGGACTTACGTAGTTAATTCCGGTGGCATAACCATACGTCTCTCACTATATTTAACTAGTCGGTAAACCCTACACGTCCTAATAGCGTAAACGTGGTTAGTGTACCTGCAGAAGAAAACACAGATATATGTATATATCTCATGAACCTTTCATGGCAGCACGGCATGAAAGCGTCCCCAATCATTACTGCTCACTATAGAAACAGCATCTGTACAATTACCGCCGTACAGACAACGTTAACATACGTTATCGAAACAACGTATTCACAGGGGTACCGCTATAAGCGGGGGTATGAACAGCGATCGCCATACCCTGCGCCGAACCATCTACTCCCAATATAATCAACCTAAGTTGGTATATTGGCAGCATCTCAAGTAGGCCACTGCTTGAGAAACAGCGTTCGGCTCGCATCACCGACGGGAAGGCCAAGCTCCCTCAGTTGGCTGAGGATCCTTACCTTCTTACCTCCGTACGTAGATGTCGTTACAGAAAGTAAAATTGAGTTGTACAAAATTTAAGTTTTGACGGAAAGTAGTGCTGCAAGTCAGATTTACATATATATACTCTTATTGCCACCTGATACTTTCCCATATAAACCCCTAGGGCTTTACGTTCTAATTACCATCCTTAACGGATCCAACGTACTTTATAAACTTATTAGTTAGCAACTTTTATCCAGAAAATACTTTTTATGAACTTTTCCAGATGTAAGGATAAACCTACAGCTCTGATACCAGCTGTGGCAGAACCGGTCGAATTATTCCGGCTCAAGTGCGCTATTGACCGCCGTACAAACTGCTATCAGCTTAACGCACTTCAAACGGAACAATCCATTGGTCTGTCGGGTCTCCGCCCGATACAACCACGGTTCAGCAGGATCGAAGCAGGTTTATCTCGCACGAAGGCGAGTTCACATCATAGAATAGCTCAACAACATTTAATTTACATCATACATACATTATTACAAACGAGTTTCAAAGATAGGTAAACTTATACATAACCATGTTCAACTGACAAGCATAACAGCTTGTCCATCTCACAGCGGAAGAAAAAGTTTTACGCGACTACAGACGTCGCGAAGGCAAACACCAAGCCTAGCCCGGGGCCTGGTGTCACTCCGGAGGGTCAGTGCCGGCCGGGGACGGGTCCCACTCCACGGACCAGCCAAAAGGAACGGACGTAGGCCACCCAAGGTTGTCCGTGGGGTTCTCGTAGGTTATACCTGAAATAGACATTAGCAAGGCTGAGTATGCTAATACTCAGCAAGGCTTACCCGGAATTGGGTATATTTTAGCCCTTAACTAGACTCATGAAGGCTTTGTAAAGGCTCTGGGTTTATTTTTCAGCTGAAAAGCAACAAAGAGTATGAACTACTTTCAGATTTTAACTTTCAGGTTCTAACTTGATTAGCCATTCTAGGTTAGCACCTACACTAAGCAAGCAAGGTAGTGATTATCATCCATCAAGATTATCTCATCAACATTTACGTTTATTTACTTAATGTGGCAGAAGTGATAAGCAATCTCAAGCTTCGTGAGAGGCGGACGATTCGAATCGAATTTAACCTTGCAAGGTAGACCTAACACACACGCTTGGGATTACCGGCAGGGCTTTCCGAAGCAACCGTTTACCTTTCATTCCGACTTGTGGGCAGGCCACCTCAAGCGACTTGCAGGACCGTACGCACATCACTCGTGCAGGACATACGTCTGTAGCGCGACTACAAAACCCGTATTCCTGTCTGCCATGCAGAACGTACTCCCACAGGTCGGTGCGTGTGAACATAACATAAAATTCGAGTGGTGGAAATATACCCACTTGCCGGGCCGATCGGTTACTAGGCTTACCGCTTTACACCATTTCACGGCATGTGGCTAGTACTGTTCAAACGCTTAGCCACCACTACCATACATTTCGGCCTTAAAGCTTTTATCAAAACAGACAGGGTAAACTTCCAGGTCATGATACAGCACATGACCCTGTCCGTCATCCTTATAGTGACTGCAATAATGTAAACATGCAACTCCTATATCGCGCGAGTGACAGGAAATCACTCGACTTCTACCGGTCCTATCAGCGGAGCATCTATCCGATAAGGACTCGGGAGCATTACATTGGATTCCTAGGATTCATGCATCTAGGGTTTCATCACAACTCCTAGACCTAATGCAAGATATAATACAGATAGTTATAGATTGTAGTGTAAATAAAATAATGGGATATGTCCGGGGCTTGCCTTCTGGAGTAGGGGTAGGAGCAGGAGAGTCAGAGATTTCCGAACTCGGGTTCGGAGCTTCAATTAGACTTTCGACGACTTGTGCTGGGTCTTCTGGAAAGCCTTGGTCTTGTCCTAAGACCAACTCGTAGTCCCCGTCGTCGAGTGTCGTTGATTCTATATGAAATGCAACACATTAATGAGGTGAATTTTTAATTTTTAAAAAAAATTTAAATATTATATCACATCCAATTAGCACACAAACATGTATAAAACAAAGAGGGTTTAGATTTGAAACACCATTTATAAGATATGGTAAAATTTTATTGTAATATGAATTAAACCTTTGGGTTAAATTTGAAATAAACTAAAATTTGATTTCAAACTTTAAATAAAAGATCATAGAAACTTGATTATATATTAGGATCATAAAACATTACATTAGTGAATATTAAGAGATTCTAATTAGGGTAGGTTATACATTAGGTTTATTTTAAATTTGAAAGCTCAAATTAAAGATGTTAAATTCAAATTAAATGTTGGGTTTGAAATTGCACAAGGTCACCTAGGGCTTAAAGAACATTCATGCTAAACTTAAAGATAAACACTAGAGCATGAAATGACAAGATCACATACGCATTACCTCTTAATCTTAGAGGTTTAATAAAGGCAAAAGTATTTTGTTTCACACCACACTTCATTAACAAAAACCATAGAGTTTGAAATCTACTTTTTAACAAAGTTGGTTTCACTATTTTTAGATTTTTCTGCGAGTTGTTATGAATTTTACAAGACAGACTAGTCCCTCACATGAAATAACAGATTTCCCTTTACACATTAGTCCCTGCATTTAACATCTAGCCCCCTGGAAAGAAAGTACTCCACGCAATTAGACCCAAACCATGGCCGGCGGTGGGGGAGGCTCCTGCCCGGCCAAATTCCGGCCGGTGGGGTCGCCGGCGGTGAGGGGAAAAGAGAGGGGGAGCACGAGGGAACCTAGGGCTACCTGTGGGTGGTCTCGGAGGGGCTCAAGGCGGTCGGGGGAGAGCTGCCCGCGGAGGACAGGGCCGGCGGCCGGAGGCGCACGGCGGCGGGGTAGCTCCGGCGTGCGGGGAAGGGAAAGAACGGGCGGGGAAGGTGCAGTGGGACACGAGGAAGCTACGGGCGGGGTCAATTTGAAGAGGAAAGGGGCGGAGGGAGAGGTCCTACGGTGGCCCGAGCTCACGGCGGCAATGGAGGAGCGGCGAGGTGCTGACACGCGCGCGGGGAAGGTCGGGGGCGTCAATTTATAGGCAAGCGGGTCGACGGTGAGCTGCTAGTGCCGTAGAGCAGGAGGGAGGGGAGGGGATAAGGCCGGCCGCAAGGTTTTGCGGCGGCGGCAGGAGAGGCGCCGGCGGCGGTGCGGCAGTGCCGCAGGCGCCGTGGCGCGCGAGGGAGGCGCCAGCAGGGGGAGGAACAGAGCGGTGAGGGGGGTGGGGCGGCAACGCGTGGCAGGGGGAGGAACCCGGGGGGGGTGGCCGGCGGTGAACCCGGGGCGGCGTATTACTCCGGCGACAGAGGGAACAGAGGAAACAGAGCAGGGGAGGAGCAGGGCGCCTGAGGAAGAAGGGGAACGAACTGACATTTGGACTGATCTGCGATTTCAGAGAAAGATAGGGGCCTAACTGAAAAGGGTTTGTAACTTTTAAACCAATGCTCAAATGAAGATGGTCCAAAAAGCAAAAGTGCATGGTTTTTCAAACTCTACAACTTCTCTTTAAGGTTCATCTCCAGTTGAGCAATAGTTTTTGAGTTAAAATGAACTTAGTAATAACTTCATGTTTTAAGTAAATCCCTAAGTAAAATTACTTTTGCACATTCATCCTATGGTAATTTCACATATATCTTTGTAAATTGACCACTGATATTACTTTTTGCAAAATAACCCTTATGCTTTCAAACTTTTCCCTCATCTTCATCCAATTTGCATAAAAGTACCTTTAGTTAATATTAATTACATAAACATCCTTTCTTTCATAGCATTACATATATAAAGCATATTTTTGCCAAACTTTGAATATACAAGCATGCTTAAAATCTAAGGTATAACCTAGCTAATTACCTGAGTGCCACACATGCCCTTCCAATGCATGAAATGCCTTCTGGAGTGGAAGTGACCATCAGACCATTGTCTCCAAGGTGACCCGCAGCCCCCAGACGTGCGGTGGCTTTGGGTTTTCCGATTCAAAGTAAAAAATTCCAAATCCTTCTCCAATGTGGAGAGGGACTCAGAATTGTTGGCCTCCTGATGTTCAGTGGCCGAATTGCGTAGACCGAGTTGCGATCGGTTACGCAGGTCCTTAGATTGGAGCGGGTCTGATCCGAGCGAGGTTGTTGCAGCGCTGGGCGGAGTCGTGTTGACAACAGACTCCTCCACTGTCTTCTTGGTGGAACCATGGGTCGACAAGTCGTCGAGATTGTCGACGAACTCGTCAAGGTCGCTATGAAAACTCGCTGCAGGTGTTTTCAGCTTCATGGTATCGATAGTGAACTGATGAAAACCGCCCGTGCCGTCTGCGATGCAAACCCACGAGCCAAAAACGAACGTCGTGCCCTGGAGGGGCTCAGCATTGGTGAATTTGAACGATGCCATCGAGTTCGCCGGTGGATCTTCGATGCGCACCCCTACCTGGCGCACCAGCTGTCAGTGTTTTACCGCCTGCCAACCGAGGTGGTAAGTTTTATGTAGGGTGACACCAAGATCAGGAACTCGAAGGTGCAAGCAACACAAGGATTAGACAGGTTCGGGCCGCGATGTGCGTAATACCCTACGTCCTGTTTGGTGGTTTGTATTGCCTTGGGTGTTGATGTTTTGACGGGGGTCCCTGCCCGCCTTTATATATCCGGGAGGATAGGGTTACATGAATTCTAGTCCGATACTAGCCTAGGAGCTGTACTCGAGTATAACTCGAGTAGTTTCCTTCTGCACCGGCTAGTCCTACTTCACATGCGAGTAGAGTATAACATAGATAAGTTATAGGATATGTCCTATCCCCTAATCCTATATGAACTACATTATGTACACAGTCCCGTAGTCTCAGGTCTGACAAGCCGCTGAGCTCTTCGTAGCTAAGTACTGCAGGCTCTTCGAGTACTTCCAAAGTAGTCTTCGGCTTCTTTTGAAGCTCCATCTTGAAGTTCTTCTTCGAGTACTTTCTTGGCTGCATCAAAGCTATGAGGTGCTCATGCCCCGAATTAATTCTTTGGTATGGTATGCGATGAAAAATCACACTCCATATGGAGTAGCCCCCAAGCCTTAGGTTGAATCGAAGAATCAGGCTGAGGGTCACATTAGTCTTGAATCTTTCTTACTTACCTTTCAAATATATTCGAAAAATAAGTAGTCGATGCCACGTATCCTGCAGCCCCCGAGCCTTGAATCCAAATCACTCAGGTTTGGAAAAAAGGATCCAAAAGTCATGGCATGCACTGAAAAATGTTCCCTTGGGATATAATTGGTGTGATGATACAGATGATGCAAGTTAGATTTGGAATTCGAAAAACCCCTTTTTCAGGACAATTAACCCTAAAAAAATGATTAATTGAATAATTATCTAAAAAATCCACCAAATGACCCCTCATCTTTCGAATATTCCCTGTGACGACTCTTTAACTTTTGAACAGTAAACCTGTATCCGGCTGCTAGTTATTTAACCCCGCGGCAACTTAGGGTAAAATTCATGCTTCTAATCTTCAATCCGACAAGAAATTTCCGAATCCCCAATCAGATCTATGCTCCCCTTCACCCCCTTTGAGAAGCCCCAAACTAGCCAAATCTCTCTGCCCCTTATCTGCAGCCCCCGAGCAACTCATGGCAAACAGATCTGGAAATGGCACCCAAGAGATCCAACGAGAAGGATGGGAAGGGGAAGGATTCGCAGCCGTCTTCTAGGGAGTGGACTTACAGTAAGTGCTCCAATAACAAACTCCTGAATCTTGTTTCTAAGGATTTGCTTCAGGAGAAAAATCTTGTCAATTGGCACCCTTCTTTTCGCCAACTTCTCCTCACCCCACTTGTTCTTTCTTCCGTGGCCTTCTTTATTTCTACAGGCTCGAGCTCCATCACCTCAACCCAAACTCAATCTACCATATTGCTATTTTCATCCACTTTTGTGAAGCTTTCCTTGGAATTGAACCCCATTGGGATCTTTTCCGCTTTCTGTTCCGGGTAAAACCGCAACCCACCTCCAAAACTCCATCCATTGTAGGGGCGCCGGCATCCAGTTTAGGCAACAAGCCGGCGACAGATACCTGTCCTACGAATTCCCCTCCAATATTCCTGGATGGAAGAGCCATTTGTTCTACATCAGAAATCATGTCCCCCAACTCCCTGAAAGATCGGATAAGCCGCCTGTCATGAGGCCAGAGTGGAACACCGAACTGTCCAAAGGGGATATGGATCAAGTCGAGCTGCTAGCCATCATAGCAGCCCATAAAGAAATAGGAGTGACCGGCGCTTCCGTGATGTTTTCATTCTTCAAACGCCACATCCAGCCAATCCAACAGCGTCATACGCTAGGCTTCAAGTACATGGTCGCTGAAGATCCATCTCGGATGTGCGTAGAGGAGCTGACTAACGATGTTTTGCTCATCCGGGTCAAGAGAGTGCTGCTGGATGTCAACGTGGTGCCCTACGTCTTGGAGTTGTTTTCTACGCAAAATCCTCCATAGCCGGTAAGTGTTCGACTACCTTGAAAAAAGTTCTGTTGTTCTGTAACTGCTGACCGAGAATCCTCTGCAGGGACACACAGAGTTGTACCGGAGTTATCCACCACAACCCGACATCCCCCGGCCGGACCACCTTCCCAGCGCCGCGGCTGAAGCGAAAAGAGCTCAAGCATCTGATGCTCAGCCCAGCAGCGAATCGACTGAGAGCGGGAGTCCCCTAGCAGAGAGGGCAACCAAAGGGAAGGCGAACAAGAACAACTCCCCCGGATCATCCGTGGAGTTGGTAGAAGCCTTGCCATTGGTCCCTCGGGGTCATCGGGTGGTGCACAGACGCAAAGTGGTTGTAGTCGAACCCACCAGGTACGGACCCTTCATCTTGTAAAATTGTCAAATCTTGTAGTTGTTGAATGCTTACATTGTGTGTGTTGCAGCCCTTCTGCGTCTCCTCCTGACCCCAAGCGCCAAAAGGTGGTCTAGGCCGAACTTGCTGGGGATGATGTTCCAGTAGGTGGTTCCGCAGAAACTGCTGGGACGGACCCGGCGACTACATCAGCAGTGGTTGTAACCGTTGCCGTGGCGGGTACCTCGCTGTCAGCTGGTGTGACCCCGCCATTGGCAATGAGTACCATGGTTATAAAACCATGAGCAGTGAGGCTGAAGAAAGTCGGCATGAAGAAATCTTCGCTGTAAGTGCAGCTCCTCGTTCATAATGTACCTTCTGTTCTATTTCGACTTGTTTCATAATATAACTGATTCTGCTTCATTAGGACTGCATCTGCTTTGGGGTTTAAGCCAAAGCCTGTCTTGGGTACCCCAGCCCCCGAACCGCTAGCCCCCGAGCCGCCAGCCCCCGAGGAGGACACAACACTGCCCAATCCACCACCTCCCGAGCCCCAGCAACCCGAAGCCAGTGCCGGTGGTGATGATCAAGGCGAGGCCACTAATGCCACTCCTGCGGATGGCACAAGTAAGTGTGTGACCCCGCACAGGTAACTGCGTAGATCGCAGACTTCGTGGACTAAATGCATTTCGACTTGCAGGTGCCCCACAGCCATCAACTGAAGAAGCTAAGGTACCTCAAGAAACCCTGGAGATCTACTGGTGACCGGGATTGGATACAAGAACATTATCACAAAAAATCTAGTGGATGATCCTCTCCTGACGGTCGACAACATGCGATACTTCCAGAAGATCTCCAAAGAGATGTACAAATTTACCATGGTAAGGCATGCCTGCTCTTTTGCCATTATGCTTTGTCGAGTTGCTTGTCTCCTCAGTCTCCCCCTTATTCAGGACGTGGCCAAACTCTCCCAAGAAAAATCCGAAAAATTAAAAGCAGTCGTAAGTGGCCTCCGGGAACTCCAAGCAAAAGACCAACGCATATCAGAAGAACAGAGAAGGAACATATATCTTCAGAGAGTGCTTGACAAGTTGAAGCAGGAGCGGACACGAGAAACATGGCTTCTCAAGAACGATCTCCGCAATCTTGATAAGTCCAACACCGAGCTCCAAGAACAGCTTGATGAGGACATAACTAATATGCATATGACCAAGGCCCAAGCGAAGATAGAGTTCAAAGCCCAATCCACATTGAAGTCCGATTTATTCGCGAGTCCGGTTTGGACTGCAGGAGCAGGCATCACGAAAACGGACGCCCAGGCCACATATGAGATCCATTTTGGGCGTTCTATATATCGTTGGAAAGCTAAGGAGATAAGCTTTCCAACCCAACTGATCCCATATCAAAATACGTACGGAGTCGATTTGAATCGTCGAAACAACATGACGACCAGAATCTGCCTAGATGCAGTGATGCCAGTTTTTGGGCCCGAAGGCCTTGTACTCCCTAGGGTTGCTCGGCCACCCCCTTGGCCGCCCCCCTAGCCTCTCTCTTCTATATACACAGCAGCTGCCATTAGGTTAGGAGGGTTTTGCTTTAGATCAATCTGTCTTGAACAGTCGCCGTCTTTCGGTTTGTAGAACCCAACTTTCGAGCTTAATCATTCATCTGCAGTTGTCACTTTAATTTGAGTGCTGCGTTTCTTTCGAGTTCTTGCTTGTGTTCTTCGTTTTGCAGGCAGGGATTAGCCTTCTTGGCGAGGTCAACCGGATTGTGACTACGGTTGATAACCAGAGGAGTTGTGGTGCTAAGATTGCGGGGTTCAAGTTGCTGACTTGAAGCCGGATCGGTGTGTCGCATTCCGACCAAATCGAGTTATCCCTCACCTGACGGAAGATCGGGCACCCCCGTTCATATCAAGTGGTAGTCAGAGACTCAGGTTTACTATCAGGTTTCACATCTATCTTTAGTTTCATCAATTTCGCCATTGTCCCACAGTCCACCAAAAAGCCCTAGAACATTTTGTGTTCGTGCTGTTTTCCCATCCCATTAGCCCTTTTAAGCCATTGCATATTTTGATATCGGAGTCCGCATCATTGAGTTTGTGTCCATAGCCATGGTCTTTTTGCTGGTTTAGATCGAGTTCTTAGATTGGTTTGAGTTTTGCATCGTGTCACCGTGTCCTTTTCCAGCCCGTCATCACGTCCGGTTCGGACTTGTCTCTGTCCAGTTTGGTATTTTGTTGATATCTCTCGTATACGAACTAGGATTTTTGTGTTCTAGTACTTTCTGGAAAGCTTGTGAAATTATCTACAACTTTATCAATTGGGAGAATTCCAGAAAACGTAGTTATCTGCGCCTAATCTGTATTGGAAGTCAATCTGTTGGTGACCCAGAAATTTCTGAGTAGTCTGTATTTCGGGGTCAATATCTTCTACTTCCTTTATCCAAAAGAGACTTTCCATATATTGCAAAGAAAGAGAAAAGGAGGATCTACAACTTTCGTGTTGTAAGTTTTCGTGTTCGAGGTCTCTAAGTCTGTCAAACAGCCTGTATAAGTTTGTGTAGCAAATCTGTAATTTACAGACAACAATTTTGTGATAGCGTGGAGTTGTCTCTTGCTCTTGTGGCACTTTTGAATAGAAAAAGAAAGAAAGAAAAAGGCAAGAGCATAAAAAAGAGCCGCACAAAAAAAAAAGAAAAAAAATCAGAAGTGCTTGCATCCTTTTGTATCCTTTGTGCTTGGTATATGTCGCTTGCTTGCTTGAACTAGTTCTAGGAACACGTTTAGGCTAGCAACATTGATAAGTACTTTGGCTATTTATTCAATTTTTGCTATCTGATTTTCAATTGTGCTAATCCTTGCTACTAAATAAAGCCTCCCGAAGATCCACATATTACTTCAGATCAGTACACCCAGAGGATCTTGCAATCTTGGTACCACTTCCTCACAGGTATCACGAACCAGCCACCGGTTGTACCATCCTCTGCTTTGCATTGGTAAGAACACTTGTAAGAGCTTGGTAAGACGTGCGAGATTGTGTTTCCACCATCCACATCCACATATAGTAGTTGATAGGGATAACCTTTTGTGTTTTCTCTTGTCTACTTACTAACAATGTCAGGAAACACTGAGATTGCTCAACGAGTGCTGAGTTCTCAAATGGAGAAAGTGGAGCAAAATCAATTGAACAATTTGTTCCAGACTTTCTTTGTCGTGATGGAACGACGTTGCCGAGTCATCATTGATGGTGAGACTTGCAACAAACTTGCAAGTTTAGAGGTGGTCGAGAAGCTTGGTCTGACCACAAAGCCACATCCACATCCATACTACATGCAATGGGTAAATTCTTACGATAAGATTAAGGTAACTGAATTTGCACATATTGAATTTAGCATTGGTTTTTATAAGAGTAGTGCTGATTTTGATATAGTACCCATGCAAGCATGTCATTTATTGCTAGGAACGCTATGGCTTAATATAAATAATGTGGTACATAAAAAGGTTGCAAATAGATATTCTTTCAACTACAATGGTAGAAAAATTACACTTAAATCTATGACTGCAACTGAAATTTTAGAAGCCGATCTTGAAAGAGCAGAGAGAAGAAAGAATGAGCCTTTTAGAAAAGAATGGATTATTTCAGATGTTACAGTGCCTTCCCCTAAATCTGATTTTGTACAAATTAAAGATATCGTTTTGTCTTCTATTGGACCTAATATTTTGCAGCATGTATCTAAAACAGAAGACAAGGTGATAGAGAATGAACAGGTAATTGTCTCAGGTAAGAGCTCTCTTGCTGTGCTAAAATTGTCCACCACTCATGCTATAATAGAGCAACATTTAGTGGACACCAACTCTGAATTGACTTTGTCACATGATAAATATTCTACTGATTTTTGTGATAAAGAAGAGTTGTGTGATAGTTCTATGTTTATCCCTGTGCCACAACTTGTGAAGGAAACTGATCCTTTTGTTTTGGAACCAAAGACTTATGCTAAAAATAAACATTTGATTCCAATTGCTACAGAAAAGGATGAAAGGAAATTGTTGTCTTCTTTCAATACTTTGGGTTATATAGAGTTTGATACTTTGTGTGCACTTAGTAGTTTGGAGGAGAAATTTAAATGTGTTGGATTGCCATGGTTATCTCGATGTACATATCACTTTATTGGCAATTATAATTGTAAAGGAGAGTACATGGTGCATCGTGTTTATATGTGTTCAAATCTATCTCCTTTTGCTGTGCAACAATTTGATGAAAAAGAGGGCTATTTTAAGACTAATCCTATCACGCAGAGTTCCTATTGCTCTTCTTTGTTTGTTTTGTCACAACAGGTTCAATTTCAAGAAGGAGAGCAACGCAGGATCATGTCAAGCATGGGAACAACTACTTCCACAAGCATCAGCGACTTTGAGTCGAGGACGACTCAAAACCAAGAAGGGGAGAATGATGAGTATATAACTAATACGCATATGACCAAGGCCCAAGCGAAGATAGAGTTCAAAGCCCAATCCACATTGAAGTCCGATTTATTCGCGAGTCCGGTTCGGACTGCAGGAGTAGGCATCACGAAAACGGACGCCCAGGCCACATATGGGCTCCGTTTTGGGCGTTCTATATATCGTTGGAAAGCTAAGGAGATAAGCTTTCCAACCCAACTGATCCCATATCAAAATACGTACGGAGTCGACGGGAATCGTCGAAACAACATGACGACCAGAATCTGCCTGGATGCAGCGACGCCAGTTTTTGGGCCCGAAGGCCTTGTACTCCCTAGGGTTGCTCGGCCACCCCCTTGGCCGCCCCCCCAGCCTCTCTCTTCTATATACACAGCAGCTGCCATTAGGTTAGGAGGGTTTTGCTTTAGATCAATCTGTCTTGAACAGTCGCCATCTTTCGGTTTGTAGAACCCCAACTTTCGAGCTTAATCATTCATCTGCAGTTGTCACTTTAATTTGAGTGCTGCGTTTCTTTCGTGTTCTTGCTTGTGTTCTTCGTTTTGCAGGCAGGGATTAGCCTTCTCGACGAGGTCAACCGGATTGTGACTACGGTTGATAACCAGAGGAGTTGTGGTGCTAAGATTGCGGGTTCGAGTTGCTGACTTAAGCCGGATCGGTGTGTCGCATTCCGACCAAATCGAGTTATCCTTCACCTGACGGAAGATCGGGCACCCCCGTTCATATCACAGCTGAAGGAGCGGAAAAAGGCGCACCAAGGCAAGTCCTTTGCTCGCTCGAGTACTTTCTCTTAGCAATTTGTCTTGAGTTCTAAAAACTGTCTTCACCGCAGAGCTTAGGAAACTCTTAACATATAAAGAAGAGTTGCTTACTGATGTGAAGAATATGCTGCATCTCCATACAGATGACGTCGAGAGGCTGAAGAAGGTGATCGCCGATACTAAACAACAGTTTGTCGACTGCCTTCAACAGATCAAGACGCTAGGCGAAGAAAAGGAGTAGCGCCAGAAGGAGCTGGAGGACCTGAGGGGGGCTGCCCAACAGCTTATTGACATGGTGGATCTGCAGGAAGGCGGCGAAGCAGACAGGCGATCCCTGCTGGGGCGACTCCTCGGAGCACCGCAAAAAGTCTTCAGTTTCATCGCCGAAGCCCCCGTCACATGTGTCAGCCACGCCCTAAGTTTTGTAAAGTCCTTTTGACCTCAGGCTCGACTAGAGGTATTCGTGCAGGGTACGGCTGCAGACTGCTCTGAAGAGCAGTTCAGCGAGTACCTCACAGAAGCCCAACCTGTAGCTGAAAAAATAGTAGACAGTGTAATACAGGATTGAGATATTGTAAAAACAAGTACTCTTCTCCTTGTAATATATCTATCATTGACGTCTATACTCATCTTTGCCTTACGATTTTTTGGATTATCCATGCTCGTAGGCTAAGTAGTAGACACTATCTCGGGTGCAGTGACCCTGGGAGTAGTTGAAATAGCTCCTCATGTGAGCCCGTCCAACAAGTTAGATAGAATCCGATCGAGCGGATCTAACCTGTTAGGAAAAAATGCGATCATCATCGCAACGACTGTCATGCTCATGGCAAGAAGTTGAAACTACCCCGAGTGGAGCGACTCTGGGAGTAGTCGATATAGCTCCTCATGTGAGCCCATCCAACAAGTTAGATAAAATCCGATCGAGCGGATCCGACCTGTTAGGAAGAAAGCGATCATCATCGCAACGATTGATATGCTCATGGCAAGAAGTCGATTCATATAAAACATGAATGTGGCTACAGCTTCCGTATTTTAACAGAAAATTTACATTCCGGATTCTATGGCACATAGCCTCCAAATTGAATCGGAAGAAAACTGCCTAGGCGCTTGGAGAACAGCTATCCCTGCACGTCTTCTTATGGGTAGAACTTACGCAGGTTCTGAACGTTCCAAGAATTTGGGATGTCTTGGCCCTCGGGGTATTGTAGTCGATAAGACCCCGATCTTGTAATCTGCTTGATGATGAATGGTCCCTCCCATCTCGAGTTGAGCTTGTGTAAGCCAGACTCGTCTTGGATGCGGCATAGGACCAAATCGCCTATACTGAACGACCGTTCTCTGATGTTGCAGTCGTGATATCGTTGGATCCCCTGAAGGTATCGTGCTAACTGAACAAGAGCGGTGCAGCGAGCCTCTTCGATAGAATCAAGCTCTAGCTGCCTTGCTACGTTCGCCTCACCTGCATCGTACATTTCAACCCTTGGGGATTTCCACATGATGTCAGCTGGTAAGATCGCTTCGGAGCCGTAGATAAGGAAGAACGGTGTTTGTCCTCTGGCTTTGGACGGTTGAGTCCTGAGCCCCTAGACGACATGTGGCAACTCGTGTATCCACTTTCCTCATTTCTTGCTGTTTTCCTCATAGAGTCTTTTCTTGAGGCCCACGATTATCATGCCGTTCGGCCTCTCGACTTGACCATTGGCCCTTGGGTGTGCAACAGAGACATATTTGACTTCAATGCACATATTTTCACAGAACTCCCAGAACTGGTTAGCCGTGAAATTTGATCCCAGGTCTGTGATGATGGTGTTCGGGGAAGCCGAAGCGATGCAGGATGTCGGAGACGAAATCAACGACTCTGTCTGGCGTGAGCTTGGTGATCGGCTTGTACTCGATCCACTTGGTAAACTTGTCGATCGCTACCAATACGTGGGTGAAACCACCTGGTGCCATTGTAAATAGTCCAATCATATCAAGGCTCCAGCAGGCGAACGACTAGGATGGCGGTCTGGTGATAAGATTGTGAGTTGGTACATGAGATTGCTTGCCAAAGTATTGACAGTTCTGGCATCCCCGCACCAGGTCCTCTACATCCGACAATGCAGTGGGCCACCAAAAACCAGCTCTGTATGCCTTCCCATCTAGGGTTCTTGGAGCTGCGTGGTTGCGGCATACACCCTCATGTATCTCCCGCAATATGTCATAGCCGTCTTCTCCTGTGACGCATTTCATGAGTACGCCTGATTGTGCGCCACACCGGTAGAGTTTATTATCGACTAGGACAAAACCTTTGCTTCTGCGCATGACGCAAGCTGCCGCTGCGATTCTTGGGTCCATCCCTGCTGGTAGTCTTTGGTCCCGGATAAAGTCGATATAAGCTTCTCTCCAGTCCTCTCCAAGCATCATAACCTCCCGATCGGGCTTTTGAAGGCCAGAATCAGTGGTTATCTGAGGTGAAGACTTGATGGATGGCTACTTCAGCTCCTGGATGAAAACTCTCTTTGGAACTTGCGCACGGGTGGATCCTAGCTTGGATAGTATGTCTGCGCCAACATTGTGTTCACGTATCACATGATGGACCTCCAGGCCGGAAAACTTATTTTCCAGCTTGCGCACTTCTTGTACATAGGCATCCATTGTCTCCTTGTTGAAATCCCACTCTTTGTTGACTTGCTGAACGACTAGAAGTGAATCGCCATATACGAGTAGTCGCTTGATGCCTAGTGATATCGCCAAACATAGCCCGTGAAGCAAGGCTTTATACTCGGCTTCATTATTGGATACCTCCCAAAGGATCTGGAGGACATACTTTAGTTGTTCGCCTCTTGGAGAAATAAATAGGACTCTAGCACCATCGCCATCAAGCTTAAGAGACCCATCAAAATACATGGTCCAGTGCTCTGGCTTGTCGACTGGAGTTGGAATTTGGTTCTCTCTCCACTCGGCCATAAAATCGACTAGAGCTTGAGACTTGATTGTAGTGTGTGGCTTGAAATCGATTGACAAAGCCCCTAGCTCCACTACCCACTTTGATATATGCCCCGTGGCATCCTGATTGTGTAGAATATCCGCCAACAGAAAATCCGTAATCACAGTGATCTTGTACTCATCGAAGTAATGGCGCAGCTTTCTTGATGTGATCAATATTGCATATAAAAGTTTCTGAACTGCCGGGTATCGTACCTTAGATTCAGAGAGTACCTCGCTGATGAAGTACACGGGCTGCTGCACTCCAAACGCATGGCCCTCCTTGTTGCGCTTGACTACAATAGCACTGCTGACGACATGAGTTGTCGCCGCAATATAGAGTAGTAGATCTTCTCCCGGTAGTGGTGCTGTAAGGACTGAAGTTGACTGTAGGTGTTGTTTCTGATCTTGCAGGGCCCGCTCGGCCTCCTCTATCCACTGGAACTTGTTCTGGCATTTCAGGAGTTTGAAGAAGGGTAGTCCTCTCTCCCCGAGTTGGGAGATGAACCTGTTCAGGGCTACAATACATCCTGTTAGCTTCTGCACATCCTTGATTGTGGCCGGAGCTGTGACATTCAGGTATTAGGATTATAATACGCAAAATTTTAGTGTAAAATGTGCATGTTTTGTTTTTGTGCATATGTGTTTAAATGTTAATGCAAAAGGGGAAAAGGGCACTTATGCAAATTCTGAAAAATATAGGTCCTTTAGTGTTAATTGGGTAAGGATGGGAGGTAGCATCAAAACCTAGGGAAAATGTGACAATAGGTGTTAAATTTGTATCACCATAGGAAAGACATTGCAAAATATAGGCTAAATTACAGGAAAAATGGGTCCTTATGTAAAAAGAGGGACCTAGATGTGATTAAAATTAAGGTATAGGTTCTTTTATGCAAAATAATTGAAGTACAAAAGTAACTTCTAAAGTTTACTTAGGGCCAAAATGTAAGAATGTAAGTCATCATGACCTTCCATGAAAACTTGCAAACATGTTCAAAACTACAAGAAATATACTTCAGAAAGGACAAAAGTAATTCAAATCCAACCTTTGTTCAAAATTTAGCATGTAAAGATATAAGCTTTGAGTTTTTGAACTTGAGCCCTAAAGCAATATTGTAGAGTTTGAAAAACTCTCCAACTTTCATTTTGGGCATTTCATCATTAGACCTTTAGATTAGTGGGAACTTTTGCTTTACCGAGAAGTCCCTCGAATTTCTGAAATTTCCAAACAGGCCCCCGGACCCCCCCCCTTCCTTCTTCCTCCTCTGGCGCTCCCCTGCGCCTCTGCTGCTCCCTGCCGCCGGTGCAGAGACCCTCGCCGTCGCTGCTGCGCAGGCCACCGCCGATCCACCTCCTGCTGCCGCCCTCCCCACGCGTCGCCTAGACGTTGCCCGCCGCTCTAGCCCTCCCTCGCTGTCCTGTCTTGCGCGCGCCACGCCCCCCCCCCCCCCCGAGCCTCCGCCGGCTGCCACCTCGCCGCCGCAGTGTTCCGCACGCGTGCTTGCCTTATCTCCCTCTCCCTTCTGCTCAGCAACACCAGCAACTTGTACTCGCTCCAATTGGACTCCTGGTTCCCTTGCCGTAAGCATCCCGAGCCCCAATCGTCTCCGCCGCCCGATGCCCTATTCCGGTGAACCACGGGCCACCGTGGGCAGCCACCACGAAGTGTCCATTACCCTCCCCGACTCCCTAGAAAGTTTTCCCGGTCCTTGCTTGTGCTTCCCAGCCCCCAGCCGCCCTCTAACTCCGACTAGAGCACCATTGCCGACCAGCGCCGCCCGCCGCCACCTCCTGCTCACCGTGGACCGGCCGCCTCCGTCATCCCCACACCACAACGACCCTATAGCTAGACTCCTTGTGACTCAGTGAAGCTCTACGGACCCTTAATTGTTTCCCTAGTGCATCACACTGGCCTATCGACGGTCGCCGTCGATCTCCACCCGCTGCCGCCCCTGCCCGTCGTGGAACACCTACTCCCGACCCTTCTCGACCCCAATTGAGCTCGCCTCTAGCTTCTCCACATCGCATTAAATTGAAGCTCCCCGGCCTCTTCCTCGCCACCCCCGACCACCAGAGCGCCGCCCCCGCTGTTCGCCTCCGCCGCCGGCCGCCTGTCTCTGTCGCGCCGCCGCTACAGGCTGCCCCCGCACGATCCCAAGCATCTCCAGGTGCGCAAAGACTCACTGATGCCTCCCCATCCGTTTCCCCTCGCCGCCAGCAATCACCGTCGCCAGACTTGGCCGGTCAACCCTCGCATTTCCCCTATGACCACGGTCAGGGATCTCAGGCTGGAAGATGCAAAAGCCCAGTGGCTATCTGCAAGGCTCAAGACTCTATGGAATAGTGTCAATAAGGGCCTCTGTGTAAACGTCCTTGCTATTTCATGTGTGCAAGGCAGTTAGCTTGTAAAATTCATAGAAAATTGTAGGAAAATCCATAAATTGCCAAACCAGTTTTGTTGGAAAATAGAATTCAGACTCTACAACTTTTATTAATGAAGTTTGGTTTGAAACTAAATACTTTTGAATCTATTTTAAATTTAAGGTAAAAGGGTATATTGTGCATAATTTGTGCATACTAGTTTGTTTTCTTGTGATCTTTGGTATGTAGCATCTTTAGATCATGTGTGAGCTAGTATAAAAGTTTCAAGCTTAGTATTGTTTTGTAGTTTAAGTTCTTTTGAAATTGGGCAATTCAATTTGAAATGGTTTGAAATTAATTAAGCATGTTCCTAAAGCTTATTTATTTAGATCTTTTTACCATAATCTAATATAGTGATAATTAGTTCATAATTAGATTTTCAAGATTTTATAGTTCTATTTACCTAAGATTTGAATTTAAACTTGAAGTTTGAATTCAAATTTAAATGTTTTAGTTTCTATTTTCAGTAATTCCAATACTATAACCTTAACTTAAGTGTAAACGGTAACTTAAGACTAAACCCCCCCTTGTTTCGTGAGTTCATATGTGTTAATTATTGGATTGCAAATTTATCGTGAAATAAAATCTTTAACTCAAGTACCATCTCACTTAAATCCTTGCATACCATGTAGATTTTCTGAAACAAGTCCTGGAACAAGACCAAGGATTTTCTAAAGACTCGACAAACGTCGCCGAGAATCTAACTGAAGCCCCGAACTAAAGTTCGGAATTCTCTGACACTCCTGCCCCCAACCCCACTCAAGAAGGCAAGCCCCGATGCATACCCCAGTATTTCAATTTATTACCATTATACTTATATATTATATATCTTGCATTACGTGTAGGAATTGAAATGAAACCCTAGTTGCATAAATCCTAGGAAACCAATGTAATGTACCCGAGTCCTTATCGCTTAGACGCTCTGCTAAATAAGATCGGTAAAAGTCGACTGATTTCCTGTCACTCGCGCGATATAGGAGTTGCATATTTACTATTCTGCAATCATTATAAGGATAATGGACAGGGTCATGTGCAGTATCATGACCTGGAGGGTTACCTTGTCTATTTTGATAAAAGTTGTTAAGGTCGCAGTGTGTGGTAGTAGTGGCTAAGCGTTTGAAAGTACTAGCCACATGCCGTGAAATATGGTAAAGCGGCAAGCCTAGTAACCGATCGGCCCGGCAAGTGGACATACCTCCCACCACACGTAATTTGGTTTTTCTCACGCACCGATGTGCGGGAGTATGTTCCGCGCAGCGGACAGGAGTACGGTCATGTAGTCGCGCTACAGGCGTATGTCCTGCACAATTGGTGTGCGTGCGGTCCTACAGTCGCTTGTGGTGGCCCTGTTCCACAACCCAGAATGAAAGGCAAACGGTTGCTTCGGAACGATCTTTGGATGTTCCAAGCGTGTGAGTTAGGTTTACCTTGCAAGGTTTGAAATTCGATTCAGAATCGTCCGTTTCTCGCGGAGATTGAGACTGCTTATTCCTTCTGCCACATAGAGTAAGAAGTGTAATTATTAATTGAATTATCTTGATGAAAGTTAATCTCAACCTTGCTTGCTTAGTGTAGGTGCTTACCTAGAATGGATAATGAACTAGAATTTGAAAGTTAAAATTTGAAAATAGATCATACTCTTTGTTGCTTTTCAGCTGAAAATAAACCCAGAACCTTTGCAATGCCTTCATGAGTCTAGTTACCTGGCTAAGTATACCACGAAGCGGGTAAGTCTTACTGAGTATTAGTATACTCAGTCTTGCTAGTCTATCTTTCAGGTATGACTTTCGAGAACCCCACGGACAACCCTGCATGGCCAACTTCTATTCCTTTTGGCTGGTCCGTGGAGTGGGATCCGTCCCCGGCCGACAGTGACCCTCCTGAGTGACACCAAGCTTTGGGCTGAGTACAGTGTCAACCTTCGCGGCGGTGTAATCGCGAATTTATTTTCCTTCCGCTGAGAACCTGGACAAGCTGTGTAGCTTGCCGTGTTAAACACTGCTTGTATAAATTTTACCTTATGTTTTAAAAAGGTTTGTAATAATATTTGCGTTTCTGTAACTTAAAAGTTGATGAGCTGTGCTGTGATTGTAAACTCGCCTTCGTGCGAGGTAAACCTGCTTCGGTCCTGTTGAACCGTGGTTGTATCAGGCGGAGACCCGACAGACCAATGGATTGTTCCGTTTGAAGTGCGTTGAGTTAGTATCGGCTGGACAGCGATGACTAGCGCACTTGAGCTGGAATAATTCAGACGGTTCTACCACAGGAGCCTCCATATCAGTGATGGCCGTGATCTTCATAGGATTAGCTTCAATTCCCTGGTTGCTGACAATGAACTCGAGCAATTTCTCTGATGGTACTCCAAAAATGCACTTTGTTCGGTTGAGCTTCCATGAAAACTTGTGTAAGCTGCTGAACGTCTCTTCCAAGTCTGCAATTAGGTCATCGGGATTCCTGGTCTTGATGACCACGTCATCCATGTAGGCTTCAATATTCTGATGTAGCTGATCAGCAAAGCACATCTGGATTGCGTGTTGATAGGTTGCTCCTGCGTTTTTCAACCCGAAAGACATGGGTTTGTAGGCATATGTCCCGAACGGGGTGATAAACGCAGTTTTTATTTGATCTTCCTCCTTGAGCATGATCTGGTGGTACCTCGAATAGCAGTTAAGGAAGCAGAGGAGAACACAACCCGCCGTCGAGTCAACAACTTGATCAATGCGCGGTAACCTGAAGTGATCCTTTGGGCAATGCTTATTGAGATCGGTGTAGTCAACGCACATTCTCCATTCATTGTTCTTTTTCATTACAAGGACGGGATTAGCTACCCACTCTGGATGGATTACTTTTTAATGAAGCCAGCCGCGAGGAGTTTAGCTATTTCCCGTTTGATTGCCTCACGTTTGTCTTGAGCAAACCTTCGAAGGCGTTGCTTTTTGGGCACAGCCTGTGCGTGTACATTTAGACTATGCTCGATCAGTTCCCTGGGCACCCCTGGCATATCCGCTGGTTTCCATGCGAATATGTCTCAGTTAGCCCGAAGGAAACTGATGAGCGCGGGTTCCTATTTCTCAGCTAAGCCTAGACCGATGATGGCGGTCTTAGATGAGTCGCACTCCTACAGCTGGATCATCTTGTGGGTGACGTCGCGGGTTGACTGGATGCTCGACTTGCTGGCCTTCTTCGTAGGGATTTCCAGCCCGGCTTGGGAGAGCTGTTGTGCGGCCGCGAGTACTTCTCCTGAAGCATCTGGCATACGCGTAGTCGAAGCATACTAGATAGCCTCCTGGTTGTAGTCATATGACTTCTTCAAGTCGCCTCGGAGAGTGAGTACCCCACTTCGTCCTGGCATCTTGAGAAGTAAATAAACATAATGCGGCATTGCCATGAATTTGGCCAGTGCCGGTCTGCCCAGTATGGCATGATAAGAAGATTTGAAGTTGGCAACTTCTAACTTGATGAACTCGGTGCAGTAGTTCTCCCTTGTGCCGAAGGTGACTGGAAGGACCACCGTGCCAAGTGGATGCGCTGCATTACCTGGGACAATGTCGTAGAAGGGAGATTTTCTTGGGACAAGCATGTCCATTAAGTCCAGGCCCATCTTTTTTAAAGTGCTGGCGAAGATGAGGTTGAGACCACTTCCGTCGTCGATGAGTACTCTAGTGAGCTTTACTTCAGCCACCACCGGTTCCGAGAAGCTTGTCCACTGATCATCGCGTGAGAATGAGATGGGGACCTCCGACCAACGGAGTGGTCGTGGTACCGCTGGCTCGACAGACATGATTTCTCGGAGGAGTAGTTTCTGTTCCCTCCTGGAATTGAACTCTTCATCACCTCCGAAGATGACGTTGATGGTTTTTGAAGCATCTTGGAACTTCGCATTGTGCGATTTGTCCCCTTGGTCATCCACTTCGGGTTCTTTATCAGCTGGCTTATTCTTCTTGCCGCCACTGGGATTGCTGAATGTCCTCCGGAGGTGGTAGCAATTAATTGCCGCATGATTAGCACCTGGATGCCATGGGCATTTCTTCTGCAAGAGCTTTTCGAACTCCTCCGTCGTCATTGTCTTCCTGCCTCGTGAAGGATGGTCCACAGCCGCGATGAGGTCGTCTGGCTTGCGCTTTCGGGATGGACCCGAGTAGTCCCGCTGGCTCTTGTCGGTACGACTATCATTTGTGCACCTCAGGGTGCTGTCATTGCACCTCGGGAACCGCTCCTGCATCTTTTCCTCCTGCTCGGACCAGTCATGCATCATGAAGTCCTGCAACAGTTTGCTGTCATTGCACCTCGGGAACCGCTCCCGCATCTTTTCCTCCTGCTCGGACCAGTCATGCATCATGAAGTCCTGCAACAGTTTTTGGTCTGTTCCGCCCAAAGTCTCCTTAGATGCCTGGGTTGGTGATGCCATTGTAGAAGCAGTCGATGATGTCTTCCTCCGAGATATTCGCAATGGTGGCGCGCACATCGAAGAAACGGCATGTGTAGGACCGTAGGAGCTCGTTATATTCCTGTTTACATTGAGCAAGGTCATGACGAGCACCTGCATGGGTGAGCCGCTCCTAGGAGTCGATCGAGTTGTTGTTGAGCTCTCCAGCCATGTGAGCAGCGTAGGGTCCAAAGCCATCGGGAAGTAGACGACCTTGGTGATGTTGGAGCTTCCTGCGACTTCTATGGCGATGGAGTAGCATCGTAGCCATTGCTGAGGAGCTTGTTTGCCGTCGTATTTGGTGATCCTGATCGGCTTGAAGCCCTCAGGGTATTTGTAGCTGCTGAACCGTGCTGTGAACACAGGAAAGCGATCACTGCAATCGGTACCTTCTGTATCGGCTACTTCGCGTTCTTTGCGTCTGGAATCAATTATGGATCGCGCATCGCGTCCTTCGTTGATTCTCTGGCATAGGTCTTCTGGGTGATTTTGATGATTAGCCTTTCGCGGATTGCCTCCTGGAGGTGGCTGCTGCCTCCCGCCAATGGCCTGACTCCCACAAGCATTGTCATTGTTGTTGCTTCGCTGAGGTCAAGGATGGCCACCTGCCATTCGACTGTTAGCCCGGCTGCGGCTTTTGCCCACGTGTTCTTCTCTGATGGTGGACGTCGAATTTTGTTGATCGAGCTGAATCCATGCCCTCTGCACGTAGCAAAGTGCTTGGCGCAGGTTTGGATTGTTACTGCGCTCGAGTATGGCGGTTACCCTAGCAATGTTGGCCACAGGAGTCCTGAAGCCCCGCTCGCTCACGGTGGCAAATTCGGCATGTAGCTCACGATGCATAGATCGCATGCGCTCATGGACCCTCCTTCGCCAGACTGCGCGAGCTCTATTCCTCGCCCTTCGCGCCTCACGCTCGGTG
The DNA here is from genome assembly GCF_002211085.1 of Panicum hallii. Taxonomy (NCBI): domain Eukaryota; kingdom Viridiplantae; phylum Streptophyta; class Magnoliopsida; order Poales; family Poaceae; genus Panicum; species Panicum hallii. The sequence continues at coordinate 28,277,415 of NC_038043.1, read as the reverse complement.
TCATTTTCGTCATCGGCGTTGGTTGTGGCCTCATCTTCAGATATCATGTCAAGTGCATCGTTGGGTGCGATGCCATCATCCTCACCCTCCTCCGCCATCAACACATGGTGTGATATGAGCTCATCGGAGCTCACTTTGACTAGCTCGGTCGACTCCTCTACCACGGTGGCTAATGGCCTGCCCTCCTAAAAAGGTAAGGGCTCGAGGTGTGCCACAATTCGGTCTTCGTCTTCGAGTAGATCGGAGAGTTTCATGCCCTTCCAATGCATGAAACGGCCTTCTAGAGTGGAAGTGACCATCAGACCATTGTCTCCAAGGTGACCCGCAGCCCCCAGACGTGCGGTGGCTTCGGATTTTCCGATTCGAAGTAAAAAGTCCAAGTCCTTCTCCAATGCGGAGAGGGACTCGGAATTGTTGGCCTCCTGATGTTCAGTGGTCGAATTGTGTAGACCGAGTCGCGATCGGTTACGCAGGTCCTTAGATTGGAGCGGGTCCGATCCGAGCGAGGTTGTTGCAGCGCTAGGCGGAGTCATGGTTACAACGGACTCCTCCACTGTCTTCCTGGCGGAACCATGGGTCGACAAGTCATCGAGATTGTCGACGAACTCGTCGAGGTCGCTATGAAAACTCACTGTAGGAGTTTTTGACTTCATGGTGTCAATGGTGAACCGATGAAAACCGCCCGCGCCATCTGCGACGCAAACCCATGAGCCAAAAATGAACGTCGTGCCCTGGAGGGGCTCGGCATTGGTGAATTTGAACGATGCCATCGAGTTCACCGGTGGATCTTCGATGCGCACCCCTACCTGGCGCGCCAGCTGTCGGTGTTTTACCGCCTGCCCACCGAGGGGTATACCTGAGGTGGTAAGTTTTAGGTAGGGTGACGCCGAGATCAGGAACTCGAAGGTCCAAGCAACACAAGGTTTAGACAGGTTCGGGCCGCGATGTGCGTAATACCCTACATCTTGTTTGCTGGTTTGTATTGCTTTGGGTGTTGATGTTTTGAGGGGGTCCCTGCCCGCCCTTATATATCCAGGAGGACAGGGTTATATGAATCCTAATCCGATACTAGCCTAGGAACCGTACTCGAGTACAACTCAAGTAGTTTCCTTCTGCACCGGCTGGTCCTACTTCGCATGCGAGTAGAGTACAACATAGATAAGGTATAGGACATGTCCTATACCCTAATCTTGTATGAACTACGTTATGTACACAGTCCCATAGTGCCGGGTCTGACACCTCTGACAACTGCGCCAGGTGGTTTTTCTCACGTGTTGGTGGCCCTCAACAAGTTTACCAAGTGGATCGAGTACAAGCCAATCACAACGCTCTTTCAATGTTGGAGATATGGTTCTTTGATGAATCCAGATGAAACCGGATTGCACAAGCTTAACTCGCGTTGGGAGGGTCCTTTCATCATGCACAAGGTTATAGGACCTGGGTCGTATCGCTTACAGTACCCCGATGGCCAGGAGGTTCCTAATTCCTGGAATATTGAGCATCTATGTTGTTTTCATCCTTAGCCAACCAAGACATCTTCTGTCGGCGCCTAGAGATCAAAACTTCCAGTACAACTCCGTTTTACTGGTTTACAACTGGTATTACGTGCATATTTGTTAAAGGGGTCTCGCTCCCATACTTTGAGTACAACTCCGTTTTGCTAGTTTATGTCTAGTCTTACATGCAAGTTTGCTGAAGGGGCCTCGCTCCCATACTTCCAGTAACAGATTACTAGTTTCCAACTAGTATCCTGTGTTACTGAAGGGCCTCGCTCCCATACTTCCAGAACAACTCTGTTTTACAGGTTTACGACTGGTATTACGCGCAAGTTTGCTGAAGGGGCCTCGCTCCCATATTTCCAGTAACATATTACTATTTTCCGACTAGTATCCTATGTTACTGAAGGGGCCTCACTCCCATACTTCCAGTACAACTCCATTTTACTGGTTTACAACTGGTATTACATGCAAGTTTGCTGAAGGGGGCTCATTCCCATGCTTCGAGTAACAGATTACTAGTTTTCGACTAGTATCCTATGTTATTGAAGGGGACTCGCTTCCTGGTCAAGGCATTTACTAGTTTTCGACTAGTTTTACGTGTGTTTGACTACTTTGACTACTCATCTCGCCTACAAATCAAGTCGGATTCGACTCTAACTAGACAGCTTCATTGACTATTCAAGATCCAGTGGCGACGTGGCCAATACCTAGGCTTCGCAGCTGGCGCCACCGCCTACTAGGCATATACTGTGCGCTTCATCTAGCTCCCAGGCTCAGGGGCTGGATACAACATAGCTCTCAGCGACCATGGTTTGATTTGAGCGATAATTTCAGGCTTTTTTTGTGAAGTTATTTGTTTAACCATTTTTTCAGAGAATTCATCCTGAAAAAAGAGATTTACAAATTTATTGAACCAATTTGCCCATCTTAACCATCAAATCTTTACTGTCACATATTACATGCCACTATTCTTTGGATCCGACCTTGGGGATTTGGATTCAAGGCTCGGGGGCTACAGGACACGTGTCATCAGTGACTTATTTTTTCAAATCTTTTGGAAGATAAGGATAGAACACTCAAGACTGAATTGACCCTCAGCCTGATTCTACGAGTCAACCTAAGGCTCGGGGCCTACTCCATATGGAGTGCGAGTTCAATCGCACCATATAAAAGAAGACTTGACAAACAATTCGGGGAATGACCACATCACAGCCTCGACGCAGCCGAGAAAGTACTCGGAAGACACCTTCAAGATGGAGATCAGGAGAACTCGAAGACGCCTTCAGAAGTACTCGGACACCTGCAGTACTCGACTACAAAGAGCTCGGGGGCTTGTCATACCCGGGCCCACGGGACTGTGCATATAGCATACATTTCCTAGGATAAGGGATGGGACATGGCCCATGCCCTACATCTGTTATAACTACTCGTAGCATAGTAGGACTACTCATACAATAGTAAAACTAGTCGAAGATGATAGAAAATTACTCGAAAAGTACTCGGGTAGGACTCCGGGGCTTGTATCCGACTAGGACTTCCATGTAACTCTGTCCCCCCAAACTATATAAGGGCGGACAGGGACCCCCTCCAAACAGGAGATCACCCGATCACCAACTAAGGCAATACAAACCACACAGGCTATTACGCTCTCAGCGGGCTGAACCTATCTAAACTTTATGTTCCTTGCACCTTCGAGTTCCTTATCTCGGCGGCACCCTACCTACAAACTCACCACCTCGAGGGTATCCCTCGGTGAGCGTGGCGGTAAAACACTGATGTTAAACCACCACAAATTTGCCAATGAAAGCACGCAAAACCTTTTTCATCAATCTCATGAAAGTTCTAGGTGCATTAGTCAAACCAAAAGGCATTACTAACCACTCATATAAACCACACTTTGTCTTAAAATAAGTTTTCCATTCATCACCCAATTTCATTCTTATTTGGTGGTAGCCATCACGTAAATCAATCTTTGTAGAAATTATAGCACCACTCAATTCATCAAACATGTCATCTAATCGAGGAATAGGGTGATGATAATGAATGATTACGTTATTAATAGCATAACAATCAACACACATACGCCATGTACCATCTTTCCTAGGAACCAAAAGAACAGGAATAGCACAAGGACTTAGGCTTTCTCGTACACACACGCGGTCCAAAAAATCTTGGACTTGTCACCGAATTTCCTTAGTCTCTTCTGGATTCATCCTGTATGCAGCATGGTTTGGCAAACTTGCTCCTGGAGTCAAATCAATTTGATGCTCAATCCCCCTCAATGGTGGCAGTCCCTGGGGAATCTCATCGGGAAACATATCTTTATACTCCTGTAAAAAGTTAGTGATAGCAGGAGGCAGAGTGCTAGCTATATCATCAATGGAGAATAAAGCATTCATGCAAATCAAAGCATAGCACACCTAGAGGTGGTAACGGATCATGGCCCCAGTGGTCTCTTCACAATCTAACTTGGCCCTTATATATTTTTAGCTTAAAATTGTATAAGATTAGAGCCCGGCCCTTAGATTATCTAGGCTAAATTTTAAGGCCCTATACCACCACTAAGCACACCCCATTATCAATTTCAGCAAGGTCACACTTTGTTGCAAGCAAAACAGAATCCTTCAATTTAATTCCTTGCTGATTTTGAGATTTAACATTTAGTTCTTCCTTCTCAAGTTTAGGTCTTTCTTTATCATCATGCAAAATTTCAGTAGGGTTCATTGATAGCAAAGTAATTTCCTTTCCTTTATGCATAAGGGTGTACTTATTACTTCTACCATAGTAAATTGCATCAGTATCATATTTCCATGGGCGACCCAACAAAAGAGAGCATGCTTGTATAGGTATGACATCACAATCAACAGAATCAGAATATGAGCCAATGGAAAAGTGTATCCTTATTGTTTGTGTTACCTTAACTTTGCCAGAATCGTTGATCCACTTGACATAGTATGGTTGTGGATGCTTGTGTGTGGTCAAGCTAAGCTTCTTGACCAACTCAGAACTCACTAAGTTGTTAGAACTTCCGCTGTCGATGATGACAAATGCACGGCAGCTGCTTGTCTGGCTTCTCCACCTATGTGCTAAGAACTCGCTTGACAATCATGCTCCTATAGGTGGCCGTCTCCTCGGAACCAAAAGCCTCACCATCCTCATCATCATCATCATCGTGGTCGCTGTCATCTTGTACATCAGAAGTGCTCACGTAGCCTCCATCTGCCATCGCTATGTGTGCTAGCTGGTTGGGACAGTTACGCTGCACATGTCCCCACCCTTGGCACTCATGGCATTGAAGTCTGCCGCGACCCGAAGGAGCTTCTGAATATGAACTCTTGGAAGATGCATGTACCACATTTTTACCTTTCTCCACTGATGATGGTGATGATGCCGCTAGTGCAGATGGTGCAGTAGTGGAATGAGTACTCGCCGATGGTGGTGTAATCCTGCTCGACGACATCTTGTTGAGTCCTGTCGTTGTTGTCGGTCATGGCACGAAAGAGGTGCTGAAGCTGCTCCTGTTCTTATGCAGCGCGCGCCCCAATAATTCCTTCTCTGCAAGCGCCCCAATAATTCCTTCTCTGCAAGCATAGTAAGCTGGAACAACCTATTGACAATATTATATTCTTTATAATCAATGATATCCTTAATTTCACACCTCAAACCACCATAAAATAGATTTTATCCATTGTTTACTCTTCAACCCCACAACAAAGCATACCTTTCTAAGGCTCAGGCGTAGTACTCCTGCACGGTCCTGTTACCCTATTCTAAACACTATAGTTTCTTATGCAAGTCACGTTTAAAAGAAGGAGAGACAAATCTTTTGCGCATCGCTAACTTAAGTTGATCCCATGTATCAGTTTGTAAGCCAGTCTTACCCAGTTCATGTAACACCCTAGGTGTTTACAATCCTAAGCAAGAAAACCTAAATATAGCATCATGCATAATAACCTAGAATCATTAAAACAATGCATTTAATTATATGTGTGTATATGCATGTGCATGAATGTGTATGTGCATGTGTATGTATGCATGTATGTGAGATTTGTTCTTTTGTGTTTATAACCATACATGCTCAACTTGTTATAAAAAATATAGTATAAAAACACACTCATATTTTAGTACCTTACAAAGTGTACAGCAAACACCATTTGCAAATTCAAATGTTTAACACAAGAGATGACTAGTAATTCAAATCCTAATAGTCTTGAATTTAAAATAACTTTTAAACTGTGGCTCAAATGAACTTTTGGCTAAAACAAAAGTTGTAGAGTTTCAAATTCCCCATAACTTTCATGTTCAAAGTTTTGCAAGTTTCTGTTTGAAATTTTGACAAAACTTAATTTGAATCCTAGCCCTATCTCTCTTCCTCCCTCTCTCTTCTCTCCCCTCCCCTGCTATGCTCCGGCTGGCAGAGAAGCACCACCACGCGGCAGGGCATCCCTGCGCCGCTGAGCTGCGCCAAGGCGTAACCTCCAATGGGCCCTGACCGGCCACCGACCGGGCCTGCTGCCAGCATCTTGCCGCGCCTCGTATCCCGCACCTACCAATTTGCACGCGCTAGGATAGGAGGTTGAGTCCTGATCTTCCGAGAGGTACGATAAACAATTGATAAGGTTAGAACACATGCGCGACAGTTGGATCCCCAGGTATGTTCTAACCGAGACAATGGAGGAAGGGGCAGCCGAGACAAGGTCGTGGCAAGGGCGCGCCGGCGATGCCCTCATCACGCCACGACGCACCGGTGATGCCGCGCCCTTGCCACGACCTTGTCTCGGCTGCGCCTCCCTCTGTCATGTCGCGCCTAGCTCCAGCTCCCCTTCCCTATGCACTGATAAAAGGGCTGCACCGAGCCCCTACTCACACGTGCCTCAGTACCACCACCACCCACCATTAGTGCCACTACTCGACCTCGCCGTCGAGCCCCACTTTCTGCTCCTCCTCCACCAAAACCGAGGCTCTAAACGGGTTGCCCTCGACCTGCTAGTTCTCCCTGACATCCCAAGAAATCTCGAAGCCAACCATTAATTGTAATGGAACTCTGTGCAAAGTTTCCCCCTGTGATATGAGTTACTATCCCTTGATCACTTATAGTACCCCAAACATCCGACTGCATTTTCCAACTAAAATGGAAAATAACTACCGAATCCTCCCTCGCTGGACCACCGCCACCCATTGCCCGCACCTCACCGGAGCTCCTGCTCACCACCAGCAGCCCAACTCCAGCCACCCCAGCCCCAACTGAGAACACCAACAGGTTTCCCTCGACCTTCTCGTGCTCCCCCACCCCTTTCCCCACGCCGCCGACTAGTTCCCTCGCTAGATTTTGACTGGAAATAGCCTAGCCCCGCCTAGGGACTACATTGCAATCGCCAAGTTCTTTTTAGGGTCCTTTCTGCTAGATCCACGGACCTATCTGCGAGAACTCGAGTACTTTTGCTTACAAAAGGTTGTCACTTGTAAAATCAATCTAAAATCATAGAAAAATTAGAAAAATGCAAACTAAAATTTATAGTGACCCTCTTGATACATCCGACTACTTTTGCACAGATGGATGACCAATTACGAACTAAAACATGATCTAAAATTAATCTTATTTTAAATAGCCCATAAATGTATCTCTTGATCTAGGACAGTACTATGAATGATTTTTGGGCTGTAAGTTAGTCTCTACTTGTTAAGACTTGTGTAAAACTTTCATACTAGAATATATCTCTACGAGTAAGTTTTGTGGGATCTTGTTTGATGTGCTATTTTGCTAGAGTTATTTGTTCATGCTGTTCTACTGAGATTTTAGGGTTGAAACTTTTACAGTGGAGTAATCTTAATGCATAAATGCTATGGACAAAGTTGGGAACTTTTTATTTCTATCTAACTTGCTCATATTTTTTAAGTTAAGAAAATCACATTAAATTAAATTAACTAGTTCTCGTGCTTTGAGTAGATTATCATGTTGGAAAAGTTTGAGACATAGAAACTTTATGGAACTGCGTGTAGAAATAAATCTTGATTAATGTAGATATATTTTGACTTATTTTCTATGCTCTGTATCTTGCACACTAAAATTTGAAAATTTACAATAGACTCACAATAAGTTTAGGAGTACTCATTAAAATGATGAGCACCAATTTTTGCATGGTTTCTTCTGTATAAATGGATCTTGATCCTAGCAGTAGCTGTTTAATGAATTTTTCATGATTAATCTGCTAAATAAAAATGGCTGGATATTTTACAGTGAGTTTGTACTTAAGTAATGTGCTCTGCATAGAAATCTCAACACCAAAAATATCTCTATGAGTTGTTTTGTTTTAACCCATGCTTATTTTTGAAAAATGGCTAAATGAAAAAATCCCTCAGTTACTTAATGAAGTTAGTTAATCTAGATACTACTCAATCACTGACTGCCCAAGAAAAAGAAAAATGAAGTGCTTTACAACATAACTTGAGTTTTGTTGAATTACAACATTATAGTGAAATAGTTATTTATCTTGTACCATTAAAACCACTCATACATATGCATTCATATAGAATCGACGACTCTCGCCGATGAAACCTACGAGCTGGTGCCGGAGTCCAAGAGTTAGCAGCTTGAAGCTCAAGTTAATCTAATTGTAGTTGCTGAAGACCCAAACCAAAGTTCGGAAGAGCCCAAGGCTAGCTTTGCTCAGGAAGGCAAGCCCCGGAGCATAACCCCTATTTTTTTAAACTTATGCAACTTTTATTTATATATGGTATTGTGCATTAAGTTTGTAGGAGTGGATTGAAACCCTAGATGCATGATCCTAGGTACATATGATATGAACACTAGTCTGTGTTGGTCGCTAGATTGCCATGCTAATAGGACTCCGGTAAAAGTTGAGTGATTTCCTGTCACTCGCAAGATATAGGAGTTGCTGGTTGTACCTATGTTAGAATCATAAGGTCAACGGACTTGGCTATGTAACGATATTCCTATTGATGATTGAGGCCCCATCTGTTTAGCAAAAATGCTAAGGTCGTGGTGTTTGGTAGTGGTGGTTATGTTTTTGAACGTACTAACCACATGCCGAGAATATGGTAATCGGTAAGCTTAAGTACCTGATCTGACCGGCGAGTGGACTTTATCTTCACCCTCTTGACTTTGTTCCCATGGGCACATGGTGAGTGCAAGAGCAGCCACGGCCCAGCTTCGTTCCGTGGTTCGTGGACCTCTATACTCGAGGGGGTGGCCCTGATCCACAACCCAGGAAGAAAGGGGAAAAGTCGCACGTGTAACTCTATGAGTAACCACGTGACGTGTGTTGAGGTTTCCTCTTGCAAGGTTAAGAAATTTGATTCGAATCGTCCATTTCTCGTAGCCATTGAGACTGCTTAACCCTTTTACCACATAGAGTAAGAAGAGAAACAATGATGATGATTAATCTGGTTGGATGCTCAGTTAATTATTTTCCACCATGTATGATTTGGATAGTTGCTTACCTAGAATGGTTAATCAACTAGAACTTGATGCTAAAACTTGAAAGCAAGGACTCACTCTTAGATGCTTTTTGGCAAAAACAACTTTCAGCCAAAAGCCTTGCATCTCTAAGAGTCGATTAGGTATATACCACTAGTCGGGTAAGCCTTGCTGAGTATTAGTATACTCAGCCTTGCTTGTGGCTTTGTTTTCAGGTGAGACCTTTGAGGATATGGTTGCAGATTTGACTTGGCCGTGTACTCTTCCTTCTGGTTGGTTGGTGGAATGGAATGCATCCCAGGTCAATGATGATAACGCTGAATGATGTCATGTACGGGCTTCATCATGATATCTTGTATCATCGTTAGAATTATTGTTTATTTTCCATTGCACTATTAAACTTTGAAAGTACTTATTTATGAATATTTTTCGAACTTGGTTTGTAATAATAATTCATGTTGAACTCTGGAATGTAAAAATTATGGATTGTTGTATTCTCTGGTGTGGCAGAACCGTCTGAATTATTCCGGCTCAAGTGCGCTAGTCATCGCTATACAGCTGATACTAACTCAACGCACTTCAAACGGAACAACCCATTGGTCTGTCGGGTCTCTGCCCAATGCAACCACGGTTCATTAGGATCGAAGCAGGTTTACCTCGCATGAAGACGAGTTTACAATCGCACAATAGCTCATCAACTTTTAATTCATAGAATATTAACATTATTACAAATGTTTCAAACTTAAGTATACTTATACAAACTTTGTTTGAAAACCACAAGCCATGCAAGCTTGTGTAGAGTCACAGCGGAAGAAATTAACACGCGAGTACTACGTCGCAAAGGTTGACACCATGTTCAGCCCAAAACTTGGTATCATTCCGGAGGGTTACTACCAGCCGGGGACGGATCTCACTCTACGGACCAGCCAAATGGAACAGAAGTTGGCCATGTAGAACTATCCGTGGGATTCTCAAAGGTCATACCTGAAAAATAGACTAGCAAGACTGAGTATGCTAATACTCAGTAAGACTTAACCGAGATTGGGTTTACTTAACCCATAACTAGACCATGAGGGATTGTGCGGCTCTTGTTTTCTTTTTGCTGAAAAGCAACAAAGAGTATGATCTACTTTCATGTTTTAGCATTCAGATTCTAGTTTCATTAACCATTCTAGGTAAGCACCTATGCTAGACAAGCAAGGTAGACATTAGCATTCATCAAGATTATTCCAACAATAGTTACTGTTCTTACTCTATGTGGCAGAAGGAATAAGCAGTCTCAATCTCCGCGAGAAACGGATGATTCTGAATCGAATTTCCAAACCTTGCAAGGCAAACCTAACTCACACGCTTGGAACATCCAACGATAGTTCCGAAGCAACCGTTTGCCTTTCATTCCGACTCATGGAACAGGGCCACCACAAGCGACTGTAGGACCGTACGCACACCAATTCTGCAGGATGTCACACCCGATTTATAAGAACATAAACCGAGCAATCATATATGCGCCAGGATCAAGTCACGCATATATACAACAGAACCATCAAGATATCACAACACGTATCTCGAAATAAAAGCGTATAAATCATAAATGAATATCTTTATTACAACTGAATCAAGAATTAGTTCAAGGAATGCGGAAGCGTAAAGTAAATACATGAAGAACAGGGCGCCACAGGGACGTCGGCTGGGAGACAACGCCTAGAAATCGTCAAGTCCGCTGATGTAGTCCTCCATGTTGCCTGGTACTGAACAGCAGTCGAAGATATCTCAAAGAGAACAGAAGAGTAGAGGGGGCATGTGTGAGTACACAACTTGTACTCAACAAGTATAACACGAGTTATGAGGCTCTACGGTTAGCTGACTCAACTGCATTAGCTTTTAGTCTTGGCAAATTTTATTAAAGCTATTTACTACAAGTGGATAAATTACCATAACCCAAGTTACGTAATAGTTAATCAAAATTAATCAGGAGTCTACTGAAAACCAAGCCAGCCCACCAAAGATTAACCCCACTAATCAGACGGAGGATCTGGGCCGCTCATGACCGTGAGCACGGCTAGTATACCAGTTTTACACTCTCGAGAGGTTGCACAACTTTACCCACAAGTCGTGAGCTACGCTAGTGGTTCATCACATTTCCTTAGGTGAGATGACTAGCAAGCGCACTACGAGACTGTTACAAAGGATCACATTGGTAAGGTGTAACCGCTAAGGATTCTGGATCAGAGACGATGGGGCCCACCTCATGGGGGTACAAGCACACAGCACAAACCAAGCCGTAGGAGCAGGGACCATTGAAGCTTACCACCCCTCTTGCCCCGCAGGTAAGTTACTCCCAAACCAAAATGACCTAATTAGTAAGTCAAGACCGTCCCATTCCAGTCTTGTGGTTGCGCGGTTGTCCCAGGTTGTCGCTCTATGAACCGGTCCTTATGGAGAGTGGCCAACCAAGCACTAAGCACCGTGCTGGCCCCCTAAACCAAGTTTCTATAAAAACATCAAGACGTGAGCCGCTGAAGCACACAGCACAGAGGGCCACTCTCAGAATTAAGTTGCATATAACCATTAATCAAATTAATTAAAAAGGACTGAGATGTGTGAGAGCGCAGCACCTAGCACAACTAACCAAAATGCAACCCAAGGTATTTTTATAAAGGATAAAAGTGGCTAGGAAATCCTTATAGGCATACAGTATTAAAATGCAGTATGAAATTGTATTTAAAAGTAATAGGATGTTCATGTTATACTTGCCTTTCTCAAAGTACTCCTGCTACTGCTCAAAGGGCTCTGAAGAAGGTGGCTCCTGGTACTCCTCCGATTGCTCAACGTATACTCAAGAATGAAACGTCCAAGCATGGTCCACATAAGCACATACATTCAAACCAGGGCAAAAGATAAGAAATAGTACAAAAATACAATAAACAGCACATAAAACTGATCTAAAACTATTCTACGCGTTACAATGATCACGCGAGCGCGAAAACCACCTAAAACGGAGCTAAGACACGAAATCTAGGGTTCAAAGAAGGTCCAGGGGTTTTTTTCTGTAACAAAACGGAAAATTCCAGGGGGTTCTGCACAAAAACTAAGGACTAAAATGAAGTTAATCTATAAACTTCGGGGTTAGACTGCAAAAACCACGTGTCCAAGGACGGCGGACCCTATTTCTGGAAAGCTAAGGGGCTTCGGTGCAAAAACCAGGGCCTAACTGGAATTACTTTTGAACTGCACTGGACTGCAGGTTGGTTTCAAGGAAACTCAGGGGCTCTTTAGCAAAATAGCATGGCTGAAGCAGCACCTTCTAATCTGGGCCACTGGATCTAAATCCAACGGCTCGGACCCTAACAGATTCGTGAACCGGTATCTACGCATCTCAGCCGTCGGATCTGAATCCGATGATCCGGACCCCATCTAAACTGGATCTAATCCTGGCGTCTACTACAGATCGGGCGGCCAGGGTTGAAAGGAAGTGCGGGTGGTGACGCTGGTCGCCGGAGCGATTTCCCGCGGCGGTGGTTCGCCGGCGTTGGCCGATCTCGGCCGTCCGGTCTCCATTTTGGACGAGGTCTACCCGGGAGGTAGAATACGATACGGCGAACACATCTAAGTACTCGAGACGGCCGATTAGGGTTCGGGTTGGGGCTCCCCACGGCGGGGGCGGCACTGGATCGTCGGCGTGCCGTGGTTGGGTCGCTGTGGGGGACTAACGGCCACGACGCCTAGCGCAAAAGGATCCGGGGGATGATGTGTTGCTCACCGAGGCTCGGGTCCGAGCAGGGCAGCCGTGCAGGGCGTCGGTGTTGAAGTCCCGTGGCGGAGCACGGGCGAAGGCCGGGGTTAGGGGGCTCGGAGTCGATCCTGGACATGAAACGGAGCTTCTGCGGCGGCTCTGGTGGGCTGTAGCACGGCAGGACGGCCGGTCTATGGTGGAGCAGGAGGCTCGGTGCAGTGGAGCGGAATGGGGTAGCGGCGCTAGGGTTTGGGGTGGCTGCAAGGTAGGAGATGAGGGCACAGAGAGGTCGCGGGGTGGTTTAAAGAGGAATGCTGGGGATCTCGGGAGGGGGCGCGCTCGGGGAAAGGCCGGCGATCTCGGGCCGGACGTTGCGCGGCCGGTGCACGGGGAGGAGGAAGGAGAGGAGAGGGGAAGCGCTGACGTGCGGGCCCGAAGCATCAGCGGGTGATGTAGAGCGGGGGCGGCCGATGGAAGCGGGGTTGGCAGATGGGAAGCGGAGATCGGCCGATGGGAAACGGAGATCGGCCGATGTGAAACGGGCTGGGCGGCCGATGCGGGCTGGCTTCTCTTCTCTTTTTCCTTTCCCTTTTCTATTTTTTTTCAAACTAACTCAATTCTATTTGGATTCAAATGGGATTTGAATTCAAACTCAACTATTCAAACAAACAAAATAGATGCACCAGCATGAATGCACAAACATGTTGACCCTAAAGTAAATTTTAATTACTTGTGATATAAAATTAATTTAAATGCAAGATAAATCAAGAAAAACCTTAGAAACTGTATTTAAGCCAAAATAAATTCATTAAAAAAATAGGAAATTTTCATTAGGGTGTTACACAGGACATACGTCTGTAGCGCGATTACATGACTGTACTCCTGTCCGCTGCACGGAACGTACTCCCGCACATCGGTGCGTGAGAAAAACCAAATTACGAGTGGTGGAAGGTATGTCCACTCCTCGGGCCGATTGGTTACTAGGCTTACCGCTTTACCATATTTCGCGGCATGTGGCTAGTACATTCAAACGCTTAGCCACCACTACCACACACTACGATCTTATCAACTTTTATCAACACAGACGGGGTCACCTTCGGAGTCATGATACTGCACATGACCCCATCCATGATCCTTATAGTGACTGTAGGATAGTAAACATTCAACTCCTATATCATGCAAGTGACAGGAAATCACCCGACTTCTATTGGTCCTAGTAGCAAAGCATCTAGGGTTCCATTTCAACTCCTAGACTTAATGCAAGATATAATATATACATATAGGATTGCATAAATGTAGTAATTTGAAATACTGGGTTATGCACCGGGGCTTGCCTTCTTGAGCGGGGCTAGGGGCAGGAGTGTCAAAGATTTCCGAACTTTGGTTCGGAGCTTCAGTTAGTGTCTTAACGATGTTTACTGGATCTTCAGAAAACCCTTGCTCAGTTTCCGGGACTAGCTCGTAGTCTC